>NC_140171.1:46748135-46778135 GCF_963971535.1 Notolepis coatsorum
TAAACAAGACGAAAGTCTTTCTCTGGTCTGCATCCCCTTAACAATTGTATGTATTGAGCTGTACTGTACTGTACCCATTCTGCAATCTGTTAATAAACTTTTCAATCAATTCAATCAAAGGTGAGATCTGTGTTTTTACATTTGAGAAAAATTATTGTGGATAGAGAGACTTTGGCTGTTTTTTTTGCTAACAAGGCTATTTGTGCTGGGAGCTTGTCTATGTTCCCAGGGTCCTATGTTCCCCGGGTTCTATGTTCCCCGCTTTGATTCATTGATTGAAAATTTTAGACCACCAGCCCTGATTCCAAACTCTGACCTTAACCAGTTCGAAAGAGGGCAGATTATAGGACCCTGTCTTACACAAGGTCCACAACAAACAAACTAGGATCACATTGCTCACTGCTTCATCTCCCCTTTAATAATTAATAAAATAATAAGAATTAATAAAATGGTCAATCTATTAATGAATCAATCAAAGCGGGGAACATAGAAGCCAGGGAACATAGGACCCGGGGAAGATAGGGATGATCCCTTTGTGCTCACAGAAGGGATTGGGAATTTCATAGAATTCCTATGAACTCACAACAGCACCCATTGTCAAGAGACGAGAGTCTGTGTTCTAAAACGAAGGACTGTTGAACTCAGCTGAAATTCTAGACCCTCTTTTAAGTCTGCTATTCTAAATCTATAACCATGTTTAGTCTTGTATTAGTCTTGTTTCTCTGAATAATCGATATCATTGGCTTAGAATTTACCAGTGATGTATAAGCTATAAACTATATGGGTAAGCTTAGATATCAAGTTTCTTTAATAGTTGTCATACAGAAGTACAGAATACTTTTATACAAAATGCTTCTTACTGTTACGCTCCAGAGACTGTGCTAGACAAGATAGTATGAAATAAAATAGTATAGCATGTAAAATAGAAGTACAAAAAGGTCACAGTGTTCAGTATAGACATATGTACAATGTTCGATGCAGAATAGAAGTAACTGAGTTACCATACAATATACAATATTCTATGCAATGTACTAATATACAATACTATATAGTGCAGAGCAGAAATGGGATGAGGTACAATTTAGGTACAATTTACAGTAAGGTGTACGAGTTGTAGTGCAAATCCTTTACCAATAAATATAAAGTGTAAAGTGTGTTTAGGTGATCTAAAGTGTGTAGAGTGGGTGCTGCAGTGTGTTGTTTGTTTAAGTGAGTGTGTGCATGTGGGTGTGTGTGCTGTGTGCATTTGATGGTTGTTGCATAGTGTTTATTGTTCGTTGAGCAGCCTGATGGCCTGGGGATAGAAGCTTCTTCTCAAGTTCTTTAATAGTTGTCATACAGAAGTACAGAATACTTTCATACAAAATGCTTCTTACTGTTACGCTCCAGAGACTGTGCTAGACAAGATAGTATCAAATAACATAATAACATAATATAGCATGAATTTAGAAGAAGAAAATGAGGTCACAGTGTTCGGTATAGACATATGTACAATGTTCTGAGTTACCATATAATATACAATACACAATCCTATGCAGTGTACTAATGTACAGTACTATCTAGTGCAAAGCAGAAATGGGATGAGGTACAATTTTAGGTACAATTTACAGTAAGGTGTACGAGTTGTAGTGCAATCCTTCATCCATAAATATAAAGTGTGGGGAGTGGGTGCTACAGTGTGTTTGTTTAAAGTGGGTGTGTGCTATAAGTGTGTGGAGTGGGTGCTACAGTGTGTTTGTTTAAAGTGAGTGTGTGCGTGTGGATGTGTGTGCTATGTGCGTTTGGTGGTTGTTGTTGTGTAGTGTTCATTCATTGTTCGTTTAGCAGCCTGATGGCCTGGGGATAGAAGCTTCTTCTGAGTCTTTCTGTGCTCGCCTTGAGACTCCTGTATCGCTTGCCTGACCGCAGCAGTTCAAAGAGGCAGTTGTTCGGGTGACTGGAGTCTTTAATGATTCTCTTAGCCTTGCCCTTGCAACGCTTGTAGTAAATGTTCTGGAGGGTGGGGAGCCCCCCTCCAATTGTGCGTTCGGCTGAACGTGTCACTCTTTGTAGTGTGCTTTGGTCTTGTGCAGTGCTATTCCCAAACCAGGAGGTGATGTTGCCGGTCAAGATGCTCTCTATTGTACATGAGTAGAAGTTCTTAAGGATCTTCTGGCTGACTTGGAACTTCCTTAGGCGCCTGAGGAAGTAGAGGCGTTGTCGTGCCTTCTTCACAACACTGTTAATGTGTGTGGTCCATGTCAAGTCCTCGGATATGTAGGCTCCGAGGTACTTAAAGCTGTTGACTCTCTCAACCGGTGCCCCGTCGATGCTGAGGGGGCTGTAGTCCTTGACCCCCGACCTCCTGAAGTCCACAATCATCTCCTTTGTTTTGCTGACGTTCAGGGAGAGGCTGTTTTCCTGGCACCATCCCGCCAGGACCTTGACCTCTTCCAGGTAGGCCCTCTCGTCGTTGGCAGAGATCAGGCCCACCACCACTGTGTCGTCAGCAAATTTGACGATTGTATTGCTACTCCGCTGAGCCACACAGTCGTGTGTGTACAGGGAGTAGAGGAGGGGACTCAGAACACAGCCCTGGGGGGCCCCTATGTTGAGGGTGATGGATGAGGAGGTGCAGTTGCCTGCTCTCACCACCTGGGGTCTGCCAGTCAGGAAGTCCAAGACCCACTGGCAGAGGTCATAGCCCAAGCCCAGGTCCCTGAGCTTGGCTATGAGTATGGAGGGGACTATGGTATTGAATGCCGAGCTGTAGTCGATGAATAGCATTCTGAGTCTTTCTGTGCTCGCCTTAAGACTCCGGTATCGCTTGCCTGACCGCAGTAGTTCAAAGAGGCAGTTGTTCGGGTGGCTGGAGTCCTTGATGATTCTCTTAGCCTTGCCCCTGCACCGCTTGTTGTAAATGTTCTGGAGGGTGGGAAGCCCCCCTCCAATTGTGCTTTCGGCTGAACGTGTCACTCTTTGTAGTCTGCTACGGTCTTGTGCAGTGCTATTCCCAAACCAGGAGGTGATGTTGCCAGTCAGGATGCTCTCTATTGTACATGAGTAGAAGTTCTTAAGGATCTTCTGACTGACTTGGAACTTCCTTAGGCGCCTGAGGAAGTAGAGGCGTTGTCGTGCCTTCTTCACAACACTGTCAATGTGTGTGGTCCATGTCAAGTCCTCGGATATGTGGGCTCCGAGGTACTTGAAACTGTTCACTCTCTCAACCGTTGCCCCATCGATGCTGAGGGGGCTGTAGTCCTTGACCCCCGACCTCCTGAAGTCCACAATCATCTCTTTTGTTTTGCTGACGTTCAGGGAGAGGCAGTTCTCCTGACACCACTGTGACAGATTCTCTACCTCTTCCAGGTAGGCCCTCTCGTCGTTGGCAGAGATCAGGCCCACCACTACTGTGTCATCAGCAAATTTGATGATTGTGTTGTTTTTCCGCTGTGCCACGCAGTCATGTGTGTACAGGGAGTAGAGGAGGGGGCTCAGGACACAGCCCTGGGGGGCCCCTATGTTGAGCGTGATGGATGAGGAGGTGCAGTTGCCTGCTCTCACCACCTGGGGTCTGCCCGTCAGGAAGTCCAAGACCCACTGGCAGAGGTCATAGTTCAAGCCCAGGTCCCTGAGCTTGGCTATGAGTTTGGAGGGGACTATGGTATTGAATGCTGAGCTGTAGTCGATGAACAGCATTCTCACATAGTTCCCCTGCCTCTTGTCCAGGTGTGATGCTGCTGTGTGCAGCACATGGGCTATGGCGTCCTCCGTGGACCTGTTGGGGCGGTATGCAAATTGCAGGGGGTCCAGGTTGATGGGGAGGGAGGAACAGATGTAGCCCTTCACTAGCTTCTCAAAGCACTTAATGGCTATGGAGGTGAGAGCTACAGGGCGGTAGTCGTTGAGGCAAGCGGGGGCGTGGATTTTTTGGGTACAGGGATGATGGTTGACAGGTGGGGATGGCAGCCTGTTCTAAGGACAGGTTAAAGATGTCAGTGAATACCGGGGCCAGTTGGTCGGCACAGACTTTTAGGACGCGGCCGGGGATGCCGTCCTGTCCTGCTGCCTTCCTGATATTCACTTTTTTAAAGGTCCGCCTCACCTCATGCTCTGTTACCCTGAACACTGAGTCTCCATCAGGAGACCCCCCCCCCCCCCCATTGCCGTGGCTTGTAGGCTGGTGTTGTTATTCACAGCCTCAAACCTCGCATAGAAGGTGTTGAGATCATTTGCTAAGGAGATGTCACTGTTCAGTTTGAGGGGGGTGCCTTTGTAGTCTGTCATTGTTCTGAGGCCCTGCCACATACCTCTAGAGTCAGCCTGTTCAAACTGAAGTTCAACTTTATCCCTGTAACGCCGTTTTGCCTCTATTACTGCTCTCCTGACGTTGTGTCTTGCCGTCTTGTGTTCATCCATGTTGCCTGTCACCAGCCCGGTGTTGTAGGCTGAGGTGCGCACTTTCAGAGCCTCACGGACGGATTTATCTACCCAGGGCTTTTGATTTGGGTAGATTCTAATTGTGGTAGAGGGGATTGTTTCTTCTACCAGAGTACAGACAAAGTCAAGCACAGTTTCTGTGTATTCGTTAATATTGGCTGTGTTATCACGGAATACATTCCAGTCTGTGCATTCCAGCGCAGCTTGGAGTGTCTCCTCTGACGTCACAGTCCAACGCTTAACCTCTGGCGATACTACCGGCGTTCGCTTGAGACTTTGTTTATACTTTGGCAAAAGAAAGATGGCGGCGTGGTCCGACTTGCCGAAAGGACTAAGAGCCTGTGACTTGTACCCATTCTTAAATTGCGAGTATACATGGTCTAATATGTTCTCGCCTCTGGTGGGACAGGTCACATGCTGATAGAAATTCGGCAACACCTTTTTAAGACGCGCGCTGTTGAAATCGCCCAGAAACAAAATGGCAGCGTCAACGCTAGCTATCTGTATTTTGTTTACCTCGTTGTGTAACTTTGGAAGTGCGGCCCCAGTGTTCGCGTGTGGTGGGATGTACACTCCGATCATGATGATGGACGTTAACTCCCTCGGGAGAAAGAAGGGTCGACATTTGATCGTGATAAACTCCAGGTCTGGGGAGCAGTGGTTAGACAATTCCTTTGCGTTGCCTATATCGCACCACTCCTTGTTTATCATGAAGGCAATGCCGCCTCCTTTCGTCTTTAGTGACTCTTCTGCCCTCCGGTCCTTGCGGAGAACGAAGAAGTGATCTGCCGGTTCTATTGCATGATTTGGGACTTCTGGAGACAGCCAAGTTTCTGTGAAACAGAGGACGTTGCAGTCCCGAATGTCCCTCTGGAATTGTAATGTAAAAGGACTCTTTGTAGGGCACGACAAGGGAAGCCCCGCTTTCCTAGTTTATCATCCCGGTAAAGGGAGAGTGCAGAAACACATGCTAGTCAAGTTTGTCACAAAGACAACATGTGAGAGCGAGACACAGACAGAGGAGCCAGAGCTGGACTCCAGAGTAAGGTATGTAGAAACAGAGACACATCAGCCCAGTGTACTTAGCACGGTCGTGCAGGCAGCCACCCCCAGAGGGCGATGACGAGGAGCACCCGAGGGTGACGTCAAGTGCCCCAAGCAGTGGGAGGTATCCCTCAAGGGAACACAAACCCCCAAAGTATCTGACAGACTATGCCCGGAGAGGGAGTGACGAGGGTGACAGTACACTTACCACCGTTGATTACTGCTACAGGGTAGTCAGTGGGGTACCCCCGACCTTTAAAGAGGTCACATTGTCCCCCGAATCAAGTAAATGGGAGAGAGCAAGGGATGAGGAGATGAGGTCCCTAGAGGACAACCACACCTTTGCTCCAGCCAAGTTACCAGAGGGCAGACAGACAGTGGGAGGGAAATGGGTGTATTCAACCAAGTTACCAGAGGGCAGACAGACAGTGGGAGGGAAATGGGTGTATTCAACCAAGTTACCAGAGGGCAGACAGACAGTGGGAGGGAAATGGGTGTATTCAATCCAGGAGGGTATTGAAGACCACGACATATACAAATTTATGGTTCGTAGCCAACTGCTTAAATGCAGGAAGAGGAATTGAAGGCCACGACAAATACAAAGTATGGTTCGTAGCAAATTGCTTAAATGCTGAAGGAGGGTACTCCACCATGTTTAAATACTGAAGGAGGGTGACTAACTGCTTAAATGCTGAAGGAGGGTACTCCATGTTTAAATACTGAAGGAGGGTGGCTACACTGCTTAAATGCAGGAGGATGATACTCTAGGTTTAAATACGGGAGGAGTAGAATCCAGGTTTAAATACCTGATTAGAGTCCATGTCTAAATACTGAAATGGATCCTATGTTTAATTTCATGTTTAGGTACAGAGGTGGATGATTTACCATGTTTAAATACAGAAATGGATCCCATGTTTAAATACAAAGGTGGATGACTTACCATGTTCTCAATGATTTAACTATGTGGAAAAGATCCTGAGACGTTTTGACATGCAAGAATGTAGATCAAGGGAAACACCATGTGATCAAAAACTAGACTATCAGGAGGAGGCTCAGAAACTGACAGATGTAAAAATGTACAGAGAAGCTGTGGGTAGCCTCATTTATTTAACAACATGTACCCGCCCTGACCTATGTTTTGTAGTGAGTAAACTGTCACAGCATTTTGCTGACCCCACAGAGGAGCATTGGATTACAGCAAAACATGTATTTTGTTATCTTAAAGGTACAGCAGATAAACAACTGTGTTTCAGAAAGAGCAGCGAGGGTCTAGGACTTAAAGCCCACAGTGATGCAGACCGGGCAGCTGACACCACAGGATATTGTGTGAGTTTGAACACAGACAGCTCACTAGTTTTGTGGAAAACAAAGAAGCAGCCCACAGTGGCACTATCAACTTGTGAAGCTGAATATATGGCTCTAGCTATGACCATACAGGAGTGTATTTATCCAGAACAACTGCTCGAAGTGATGGAGATAAGATTATGAGTATATTGCTTAATATGTAATAGGTAACTGGAATGTATCCTCTATACCGAATATGGTGGTTTTGAAGATGAGGGGCGTTTTGTCAACATCATTTAAAAATTATGGACACTGTGTATATATGAAGACTGTTGTTTATGAGGGCAACCAGGGAACCATTGTGATTGCTAGGAACCCAGTGTGTCGACATAGATGTAAACATGTCGATATAGAAAATATCATCTCATCAGATCTGTCATCAGAGAAGAAAGAATGACACTGGTTTATTGTCCAACGGACGACAGGGTAGCAGACACTATGAGGAAACCTGTTCCAAATTGAAATTGAAGGGATTTGCAAAGGTCATGTTTAATGTGTAAATATTGACTGCCATACTCTGTTGATGTTTTGGATTATATTATTTCCGTTGTAAAATGTTTTTCGGAGAAGTTATCCAGTATGCTAATACAACCCTAAGTGGGAGTGTTGAAGTCAGAGGTTCTATGTAGGATTGTTAGTAACTGTCTAACTGCATATATAACTGTTTCCACTAGAGGGCGCTCTAGGCGGAGCCACTCAAGCACACCACCAGGTGGCGAGTATAAATAGAGATGTCTCCTCCTACTCTACCTCTTCCCCCCAGCCTCTCAGTGAGAGGAGAACTCTAGAACTGCTGCTCATACCATGTGAATAAATAAACCACGCCAGTTAAAGGCTAAAGATAGAAACCATGCCTCTTGACCACATTATTGTCGCCCTATAGATGGATTCTGTCAGTATTGATCGATTTATGATGAGAACAGCAGGGTCGCCCAATTGGGGGACCATACTAGAGCTTAACAGGTAGACTAATGAGACCCCATAGAGCAGGGGTGGCCAACCAGTCAGAGACTAAGAGCCACAAAAATTACTGTGGTACCACAAAGAGCCACACCATATACCAGCGTTTCTCAACATTTTTTTCAGTCACGGCACCCTTCATGTGTTTATAGCGCTCACCCTCTGGCCTCTGAAGTTGCTAATGTCTTTTCTATTTGGGCCTCACAGTACCCTGTGAGACCCACGGTTGCAAAATTACAAAATCACTTTTAGCCATTTAAAAAAAGAATGTTTATTTAAAAAATGTTAAGCACATGTATAGTCAATTGGTCCTGTTGTTCAGCCTCACAATGCTATTTGATAGTAAATGTGTTTATATGTCCCACCCTCTGGCCTCTGAAGTTGCTAATGTCTTTTTAATTTGGTCCTCACAGGGTTAACCTCTTAAGCCAGAGATATACAGTAAAAGTGTATATTTTCAGCATTACGTTTGTTTACCAATTATTTTAACTGTTATTAGTGAAATATAAGATTATAGAAATCTCAGGGCATTGAGTCGGAAACCGGCACATATTGACAGGAGGAAGTGGCACAGCCAAAAGTGAGTGTAGTCGTTTGAAGGAAGAGACTCAGGGCTTTCGAATTTCGAAAAACTACCCTACCCAGCTCACACCAGCCCCTGTCAATCATCTGACTTCTGGATTTACTTTTTTATTTCTCTTATTTTTTGGGATTATCTCCCACAAACCTGAACGTTATTGCCATAAAACAGAACGCAGTTAGTTTCTCTACCTTTCTGTGAACGTCTTGCAAAAAACGGTGTTGCAATACGATGAAAAATGGTGGAGAAATTTACATTATAAAAAATATGGCAGAATTCAGTACTGTATCTACAAAACCTTCTGTTTAATCATCTTCCCTTTATTCATTTGCTTAGATCTGCAATCTCATTTATCTTTTCAATTTCTTAAAATCTTATTTAACCAGGTATTTAGCCCATTGAGAACAAGGATCTCTTTCACAAGGTGACCAGGCCAAGAAAGCAGCAGCACATGTCGTCCTACACAAGATACAAAAGAAACGGTATGGAATACAACATGTAAAAGAACAAAGCAGTGATCAGAAGTGTGAACACATGGAAGAGTGAAGAGCAGAGCATCTTGAGAGATAACGGCTCTGATTTAAAACAAGGGACCAAACTCAACTGGTGCATACACCTAAAGATAAATAAAGCAAACAAATATATATATCAATGAAAGCTCATCTATGAAAGAGCTAGTGTAGAAGTAATTCAATTAAAAAGTAATTCAACAGCTTGGTATGGCAATTGGCATTTATTTTGACAAATCAATACAAACCAGAGACATTTTAAACATGAAAATAACATAATTACTTGGACAATTATGGTGTTTTCAGTCTCCTGTTCTGCTCTGGCAGGCATTGTTTAGACTTGGTAGTTGTCCTTCAAAGGCCTGAAGTTACACATAAGTGTGAGTGCATCATTATTGCAGAACTATTTTTGATAGCTTAAACCTAAGAAAACAGATTGCCAAATTAACAGCTAGGCTGCCAAACAATGTGCTCATTATAAATGTAGCTACCCATTGATCATTCACTCTTACACACACACCATAGGTGAAATTTCTTCCTTACTCTATATAAACATTGTCTATTACTTCTATTATGTAACCTGCCAGCAGTGTATTTCTTTTTTAAGCAGGGCAGAACCCAAGCAGGTTGTGTCAAACAGACACAAGACATATCCTCTCCACACGCTACATTCCTGCTCGAGATCTTACTGCTCTTATGAAACAATCTTCAGGTAGCTTGACATTGTTCACAAGATTCAAAGAATATCGACAATGTAGGCCTACTGTACAGTATATACTGTATGAAGAAACCTGTATACTATACAAAGCAGATATCTCTGTGACACACACTCACCTGTGGCACTACATGTGCAGGGCGTCATTTATACAGAATACGTACGCCACACGTGAGCAAACTTCGGGATTCCTTTTTCTTAAATTTTTTTTTATTGAGAATGTTGCCTCCAAGCAAGCTCTAATATGCGTACGCACATTTCTAGGTTTTGAAATTGACAACATTGTGAACAATACATATATCCAATATTGCAAAGCCCCTCAAATATGTTGCAGTCCAGTCGGGAATCATACTCAATTGGATCTGCCATCGCTAAACAATGCATGTTATGAAAGTGATTCTCATAAATAATAATGTGGACGGGACAGCGTATGTGACAACATAATTGCTCAAAGCAATCTCTGAAGTGTGTTGACTGTTGTGCATGACATGCTTACTTAGGCTATGTGTAGGCTAATATATCTTTTATTTTTTATGGATAATATGATTCACCATAAGCTGTGCTACACAGAAATAGGCTGTTGTTGGTGGTGGTGTTTGTGTCTGAATCAGAAAATAAATGGCTTTGTTGTCGAAAGAGAACCGCCTGATGTTCAACTTCAACTTCAAACTTCAAATTACTTTATGTTTGATGCAGGAATCCAAATTCATAGAAATTTACATTATTAACACTTTCCGTGCCACACACGAGAATACTCGGGTTTATTAATAGGTGGTTGAAAGCCACTCACGAGATTTCTCTGAGATTTCTTTTTTTTTAGCGATCTGAAATCATATTGCATCACCCGAGCCTACCCGAGTATAGCCGAGCGGCGCCGGCGATCATTGTGGAAAAAAGCGCCCCCTGTCGTCTCCCAGATGACATAAGGGATTTTGGAATGGACTCAATGAAAATGAATGGGGGAAAAAATCCGGTACTCCACATTTTCCAGTCCACTGATGCAGCCGGGGTTATCAGAGTTCATTCTGGATCCTCTGAGCCCCGCGGATCATGGAGTTCTACTGTATTTTTTCGAATGGTGATCAGGAATTGGAATATACCAGTTGGATACCATCTGATGTCAGGTAAGGACTCTATGTTATCAGTGTTAGGATAATCAGAGTAAGTTTGATAAAGTTATAAGCTGTTTTGTGAAATGTCCTCTTTCGGTTTCACTGTAAAAGTCCAAGAGGAAATCAACGCGGCGATTATCCGTGCGCGGCCCGAATGTGCTTGCGTGCACGTATAATATTGATCATCTAGCGTTTATTTGAAAACGATTCATAAAAAGGCCGACGAATATCAACGTTGTGGAATATTCCAGTAAAAGACGATTTTCATAGAATGCCCCAGAATGGGCTGTTTTTTATTTCAAAACGGGGGCTTTTCTAAATGCTAAAAAAAACAATCTGCCTTGACAGCACTGACTGGAAAATAGTCTTTGATAATGCGATGGGCAGATTAGACACATAGCCATAATTTAAAACATAGATTAGGCGATATTAACGTTAACATTGGCGCCGATGGTGGCATTCAGTGGGTAAAAAGGAAAACCCGGCGTGGCGCTCAAAGTGTTAAAGGTGCTGTAAATGGTATTCTTTTGTTAAAACAATTGTTAAGTGGCACTACATTCTGACAGCCATCACTGATACAGAGTGTTTGGTCAGTAACATAAGTCTCCCAGTCCCTCAGCTTTGCAGTAAACAGACTCTTTTCTTTTCTGGTATCCCTTCCCACTTCATCCAATCAGGAGAGAGAACCCTAGATCTTTTTTTAAACTTATTTCAAGAAAGCTTTCCAAGCCATATTTGCTTACTGCACAATATTTTTCCAATTTTTTCAGTGTGGAGTTCTCTCTCCGGATTGAATAAAGTGGGATTGGGATAGCAGAAAATATATCTGTTTACTGCAGAGCGGAGGGACTGGAAGACCCATGTTACTGACCAAACACTCTACATCAGTGATGGCTGTCAGAGTGTAGAGCTATTATTTTAACATGTAGACCACTTATCTTAACAAACAAAACAATAACACTTACAGCACCTTTAACACATTGAACGCCAGAGGGCGCTATGGGCATTGGGCCGTTGTGTGCCAGCGCTTTGTTCAATGAGGAGAATGCCGTGTTTGCAGTGCTGAAAACTATATTAAATATTATAGCTATGGATCTAATAACGTTGTCGATTGTCAGTGAGTTTCTTCCAGTCAACATGCAAAAAACAGATCCATCCGTACATTTCCGTTTTATACCGTGGTGACTATGAGTATAGTTTGGGTGATTCTGAGTAATCCCAGGAACAGCCCTTTAGTGACATCCATTCATCACATTGTCATTTTTCGCCTGATTATCGAATCATCCTGAAATCAATGCTAGATTATCGGTATTATCCTTCCTCATGCAATCATGAAATGTGGTTTAGAGCGGGGCGCCCATCCGTGCCGTGATGATGACCAACGGGACACAGCACACACACATTCCACACAGACAGGCTTCGATCGCGGGATAAAAATAGATAGGAGTGTGTCACCTTGTTTGTAGAGCTATAACTATATTCTATATTATAGCTATGGATACAATACTATGGCCCATTTGACATCACCTATCTATCGTTCAATATGTGAAAAATAATGAATTTTTCCATCCATACGTTCCTGTGTTATACCGTGGTGAATATAAGTATAGTTATAGCGTGGTCTGGGGTAATTCCTGAAAGGCTGATGCTTTTTTTGATGCTTTGATCGTCACCAACGGCATACGTTGTAGAGTAACGTTACACAGACATGTTGCGATCGGGGGGAAAAGACATGGTTGGATCAACGTAGGATTGACATCATATAGCCCTTACCTTCACTAGGATGTACCCCAAAAAGAATATTCCAATTATCTGATCGCAACTCCCAGTATTGGTGTCGATCATGTCGCCAACATAATCCACCACACATCATGCATCGGGAGCATTTAACGCTTCTCAATCCGATCGTTATAACCGCTCCATTCGCCCGACAAAGAAAAGTGAGCCCGGTGACATTTGACCGTTGCACAGGCCAAGATACAAGGTTTCAAAGGGTGCTCGATACCGCCGTCTAGCTGGATGCGGCCGGTATTGCACTTTGGCGATCTCAGACTGATTCCCTATGGTAACACCAAGGTCCCTGGATGAATAATGAATAAGAATATCGAAAAAAAGGAAAAACAATCAAATAACGAGTATACTCGTTGTTGGCGGGGAATGAGTTAAACAATCTGTGACATTTATTTTGACTTCTTTGCAATGTTTGACGTCATTTTCTCTATTCGGTCTGTATCGATTTCCGTGAATTGGGGGTTTCACTGGCCATTTATAGGCTTTCATGGGCATTAACACTTTCAGAGCCCAAGCTTAATCTTGATTTACCGCTTGAATGCCCACCATCCACTTCAATGTTAGCGTTAATAACACCTAATCTATGTTTTAAATTATGGCTATGTGTCTAATCTGCCCGTCGCTTATCAATGACTCGTTTTCCAGTCAACATTGTCGAAGCGGATTGTTTTTTTATTGGTTAATTTTCGTTTTATAGCATTTTGAAAAGCCCTCGTTTTCAAGGAAAATATAAATATTCCATGATAATCGCCCTTTACTGGAATATTCTAGAATACATGTCATTTTTCGGCCTATTTATGAATAGTTTTCAAATAAACGCTAGATTATCGATAGTATATGTGTACGTATGCACGCTATATAGGCGATCTGAAAAATCGATTCTCTGATTTACTCAAAGTGATCGCCCACACACACACACACACATAGGGCGAACGCTGAGATCTCAGCGAATACAACTCTGATTATCCCAAGACTTGTAAAATAGATTCCTTACCTCAGATCAGATGTTCTCCAATAAGATCATTCCAATTCCTGATCGCCATTCCAAAAATCGATCGCTTTTATTGATCCAACGCTACATACTGTATTATGTATTCCACGCTGTTCTGAGGCTCCACAATGAATCCGATCGGCTCGGGTTACATGCCTGAGAAGTAAAATGTGGATTCCGGATTTTTCTTTTCTCATCCATTTTCATTGAGTCCATTCCAAAAGGGTGCATTACCATCTGGGAGATGATAGGGGGCGGTTTTTTCACATCTGAGCTCCTACAGGGGCTGCATACCAACGGGAGACTCGGTTGATGAAATATGAATTCAGATCGCTAATAAAAAAATAAAACGCTAATTGTCGTGGTGGGCATTCAGGCATTGGGCTGATAAAACGTATTATCAAGTGTTTGGCACTGAAAGTGTTAATAGGGTGGGACAAGATGCATGCTCACATACACAAAGTTTCAAGTTGATCGAGATTTATACTGGGGAACTGGTGTGGGATATGTGCTCACCTCGTTATAAATTGGAATAGCGTTATGCGTACCTTTTTGAACTTGCGGACATCCGCAACTACAGAAGGTTAACCTTTCACTACCACACTATAGATGGTTAACCGGCTGTAGTGTGGTAGTGAAAGTGTTAACATTCTGTAGTGTGGTTGTGAAAGGGTTAACCCTTTGTCGTGTGACAGTGAAATGGTTAACCTTCTGTATTGTTGCAGTGAAAGGGTTAACCCTTTGGTAGTGTGGCAGTGAAAGGGTTAATCAATGTTTTATAAATTAGGCCCAAGGACAGGACCCACAATGCAAAGGAGTCAAAGCGTCTACCCCCATAGATATATATATATATATATATATATATATATATATATATATAACTAGATGGTGCAAGGTGGAGCGTATTTCACCGGCGGCCATCTTGTCACAGGCAGCACGCCCACTCATAACATGAATGTCTATGGTGCATGTACTATTGAAATAACCATAGCTTGCTCAATTTCCAACCGATTTACAAACGGTTTGGTTTATTACAAACGTTATTAACGTGGCTATGATTCAGGATGCTTGGACATGTTGAAATTATTTTCATATGAAAGTCCATTATAAGTATGCAGTATGATAACTACATCTCTGACGTTTATAACAAACCAAACCGTTTGAAAATTGAGCAAGCTATGGTTATTTCAATAGTACATGCACCATAGACATTCGTGTTATGAGTGGGCGTGCTGCCTATGGCAAGATGGCCTCCATGTGGCAACGTCGGTCTCCATTGGCCATCAGGATCCACTCTCTTCACATCATAAAAACAAGGGGTGCAATTGCATTGTGGGATTGGCCATCGGGACCAAAGGACATAAATCCAGGAGGGTATAGAGCAGCTGGTCACTGGCCACTGTCGAGGGAAAATCAGAATAAAAGAAAAGAGAAATGTGAGGAGGCAAAGAAGAGGAAGTGGAGGTTTGTGTAAATGAAAACCAGCTAAACTGGCACTGGACATAGGGATAGAATAGAATCCAGCACAATTCAATTTAGGGATAAGCAGCTGACCAAATACACACACACGCACACGCACAGTATGAGTTGGTCTGTGGTCCAGACCAGGGAACTGCAATGATCTTGCTTAATCAAATGATGCCTGAAAACAAATACTGTATATCACAAGCACGCCACTGGTGTGTATAAAACCCCGTATACCCTCTTCATATAGAAGATCCACCTCATATAACTACACCTGAAACAGATACTATACTACACAAAAATGGTTCAGCTGTGCCATCATTTACAAAACTGTTTTCCTCTTTGATCACAATGTCTTGGGTTGTTTTGAGTTTGTATTTGCTTTTCTCCCTCTTCAGAAAAGAAAAAGAAAAACACAACGGCTTCCAATTCATCAGCAGCAAAGGTTCTTTCCTCTTTGATCACATTGAAGTCTTTGCTGATTTTAATAATCCTTGTTTAGCATTTTCCTGAGTAGTACAAACTGGTTCTTTGAGGAATATCAACCATTTGGGGCTTTTCAACCCTTCTGCTTCACTGAGGGTTGTTACTGTTTTCATTCAGTCATCATCATCACTCATCAGTTTATTTTTGTCGCAGGATCAACCCTTTGTGAAAAAGACAGGAAGTATTGCTTCAACAGCTCTCCAAGTTTCGGCTTTGGTGAGTCTTTTCGCTGGGTCATGTTGGGTAAACCTAGTAAAACAGAGACCAACGTTGACAGACAGGGGGGAGGGGGGGGGGCAGGACGGGGCTCCAGCTCTCTGGGTCCAGAAGAACACAAGAACCTGAGCAGAACCGGTTGAACGGGAGCGTATCCATGGAACCGATGCTGTTCCTAGGCCTACGATCGGTCGATTCAAACCTGGGTGGATTTGGCTCGTCGGAGAAGGCCGTCCTTCGGGGTGGGCAGGGCAGGGGCGGGGCGTTCAGAGGGCAGGTCTAGACTGCGCTGGTGAGGCAGCGTCGCGAGGGGAGGAGCACATCGGGAGGGGTGGGGGACGGGATTGGCTGATGGTCATGTGATCTCAGAGTATGGTAGCCCTGGAGCCTGAGGGGGGGGGAGAGAGAGAGAGAGAGAGAGAGAGAGAGAGAGAGAGAGAGAGAGAGAGAGAGAGAGAGAGAGAGAGAGAGGAGAGAGAGAGAGAGAGAGAGAGAGAGAGAGAGAGAGAAGAGAGAGAGAGAGAGGGAAAGAGAGAGAGAGAGAGAGAGAGAGCGAGAGAGAGAGAGAGAGAGAGAGAGAGAGAGAGAGGAGAGAGAGAGAGAGAGAGAGGGATAAGACAGGAATGGAGTCAGTGAATCAAAGTGTTGTCTCAGACAGCTGGAGAGGTAAGTAAAGGAAACTATAAACAGATATGAAAATAGGTCACAGGTGGAAACATAAAAGAGACATAAAAATGTCAGAGAGGATTAGATGGGTTTTATTTAAATTATTGATAACAAATGGTATTTCCAATAGTGGCTTGGCAAGAGGAGCCTTCCTCTTTCAACTGGTCTCCCTGTACACAACCTCCCCCACCCCTTACCTGGAGCCCACTTAACTTTTCGAGTGGACTCTCCATGCGAGGCAGGCTGACCAGAGGCAGACCCACGCTGGGCTCCGGGCGCTGGGGAGCAACAGGGGGCATAGCGAGCTGGGTCGGCTGGAAATTATTGATCACGCATGTCACCTAATGGGGAAGACAGAGAGCGGGGCAGAGTGGAGTGGAGGGGTTACCCATCAGATCACAGTGATATAGGCTTCTGTAGTGTGTGTGTGTGTGTGTGTGTGTGTGTGTGTGTGTGTGTGTGTGTGTGTGTGTGTGTGTGTGTGTGTGTGTGTTTCACCTAAAACACTTAACCTTTACCTTACTGGATATACTTTGTTGATATGGTAGAAGTTACAACATGAAGTTTGTCTGAAAAAGGGGGCCGGACCTGCGGGACCGAGGCTCTCTGATCCTGTTTGCTGAGGATTCCCTTTAATCCCATGTGAGGTCAATTAAAATGGGATCCCTGGATAATAAAATGCTTATCAAACCACTGGTTGACATGCACTTGGTGTGGCTGGGTAGTGTAGAGGTCTAAGTACTTGTTGCGGCTGGGTAGTATAGAGGTCTAAGCACTTGGAGCGGCTGGGTAGTGTAGAGGTCTAAGCACTTGGAGTGGCTGGGTAGTGTAGAGGTCTAAGCACTTGGAGCGGCTGGGTAGTATAGAGGTCTAAGCACTTGGAGTGGCTGGGTAGTGTAGAGGTCTAAGCACTTGGAGCGGCTGGGTAGTGTAGAGGTCTAAGCACTTAGTCTGGCTGGGTAGTGTAGAGGTCTAAGCACTTAGTGCGGCTGGGTAGTGTAGAGGTCTAAGTACTTAGTGTGGCTGGGTAGTATAGAGGTCTAAGCACTTGGAGCGGCTGGGTAGTATAGAGGTCTAAGCACTTGAAGCGGCTGGGTAGTATAGAGGTCTAAGCACTTGGAGCAGCTGGGTAGTATAGAGGTCTAAGCACTTGGAGCGGCTGGGTAGTGTAGTGGTCTAAGTACTTAGTGTGGCTGGGTAGTGTAGAGGTCTAAGCACTTGGAGCGGCTGGGTAGTGTAGAGGTCTAAGCACTTGGAGCGGCTGGGTAGTGTAGAGGTCTAAGCTATAGGTGTGGCTGGGTAGTGTAGAGGTCTAAGCACTTGGAGTGGCTGGGTAATGTAGAGGTCTAAGCACTTGGAGCGGCTGGGTAGTGTAGAGGTCTAAGTACTTGGAGCGGCTGGGTAGTGTAGAGGTCTAAGCACTTGGAGCGGCTGGGTAGTGTAGAGGTCTAAGCACTTGGAGCGGCTGGGTAGTGTAGAGGTCTAAGTACTTAGTGTGGCTGGGTAGTGTAGAGGTCTAAGCACTTGGAGCGGCTGGGTAGTGTAGAGGTCTAAGCACTTGGAGTGGCTGGGTAGTGTAGAGGTCTAAGCACTTGGAGCGGCTGGGTAGTGTAGAGATCTAAGCACTTGGAGCGGCTGGGTAGTGTAGAGGTCTAAGCACTTGGAGCGGCTGGGTAGTGTAGAGGTCTAAGCACTTGGAGCGGCTGGGTACCACAACAGAGACTGGGTTCAATTTCCAGTAGGGGCTTTGGTCAGTCACCCCTACGAACACAGTGTTCACGGGTGGGAAGCTGAGGGTTGCCTGTTAGTAGGGACAGGATCTGGGGGAGATAGTGTGAACCTCCATGTGTGTTACTCACTCCCAGTGAAAGTCCTCACTGTCAGGTGAAACAGCTGATGTATTGGAGGAGGTGTGTGGTAGTCTACACCCTCCCCAGACTGACAGTAGAGCAGTATGTGGTGGTCTATACCCTTTCCAGACAGACAGTAGAGCAGTATGTGGTAGTCTATACCCTCCCCAGACCGACAGTAGGGCAGCATATGATAGTCTACACCCTCCCCAGACTGACAGTAGAGCAGTATGTGGTGGTAGTCTACACCCTCCCCAGACTTACAGTAGAGCAGTATGTGGTAGTCTATACCCTCCCCAGATTTACAGTAGAGCAGTATGTGGTAGTCTACACCCTCCCCAGACTTACAGTAGAGCAGTATGTGGTAGTCTACACCCTCCCCAGACTTAAAGTAGAGCAGTATGTGGTAGTCTATACCCTCCCCAGATTTACAGTAGAGCAGTATGTGGTAGTCTACACCCTTTCCAGACCAACAGTAGGGCAGCATATGATAGTCTACACCCTCCCCAGACTTACAGTAGAGCAGTATGTGGTAGTCTACACCCTCCCCAGACTGATAGTAGAGCAGCATGTGGTAGTCTACACCCTCCCCAGACTGACAATAGAGCAGCATGTGGTAGTCTACAGCCTCCCCAGACTGACAGTAGAGCAGCATGTGGTAGTCTACACCCTCCCCAGACTGACAGTAGAGCAGCATGTGGTAGTCCACACCCTCCCCAGACTTACAGTAGAGCAGTATGTGGTAGTCTATACCCTCCCCAGACTGACAGTAGAGCAGCATGTGGTAGTCTACACCCTCCCCAGACTGACAGTAGAGCAGCATGTGGTAGTCTACACCCTCCCCAGACTGACAGTAGAGCAGCATGTGGTAGTCTACACCCTCCCCAGACGTGTATATGCCTTCTACAACGCTGTTGGGTTTCCGGGTTCCTCTGATTGGCCACTAAGCCCACGTGACCCTACGCTAGCACGCCCCCCTTATCGCCGCCAGTTATCGCTTACGCCCGCACATGCGCATGAGCCGCGACAAGCCCCTTCAATGACAGAGCTCTCATATTTGCGAATGCATAAACTATATCTTAAATTATGGCTATGTGTCTAATATGGCCGTCGCTTATCAATGACTTGTTTTGTTTACATCAGGGTGAACGCTGTTGCATTCGCAAATATGAGAGCCAGCAATACGCAACTCCAGTTAACCTAATTTATACCGTAACGAATCATTTAAAAAATATACCGTTAACTGGAATATGTTGTTTCTTTACACATATGTTGGATTATGTCATTGGTTTGTCATGACAAACCAATAAAAATCGCTACTTTACATCAGGGTGAACCAGTGGTGGCTGGTGAATTCTTCTCCGGGGGGGCGAAATTAATTAGTATCCCCCTCTATCTCTCCTTCTCTCTCTCTCTTTTTCTCTCTCTCTCTCACTCACACACAGCGCGACGTGGAATCGATTCGTTACACAAGGAACTGCAAAAGATCAGACCTAGTAGTATGTGTAGTATATACCAAGAATAACTTCAGTATGAGTACAGGGCTGTACACATATTTTGCATATTGTTAAACGAGCCAAGGCTAGCTATTAAACTATCGATATGAATTGAAAATGGGGGACCCTGATGTAAACAAGACAAACGTATTTCTCTGGTCTGCATCCCCTTAACAATTGTGTGTATTGAGCCGTACTGTATTGTACCCATTCTGCAATCTGTTAAATGAAGTATTCATTCATTCATTCATTCATTAATTCAAACATATACTTACCATCACAAGAGTTGAATGGGGCGAGATATTGAACAAGCCATAATCCACTTCTTTTAAATCCAAAAGAAACTCCACTCTCTCTCTGATCCATCCAATAATAAACACATATGTATATCTTGTCATTTTAAACAAGTGACCATTCATTGTCCGGGTGATTATGCCCCACCCGCGGCGAAATTAATTAGTTAGTTCAACAACAACACAGCATCGCTCTAACAGAGAGAGTGAGCGAGCGAGCGAGAGAGAGAGAGAGAGAGAGAGAGAGAGAGAGAGAGAGAGAGAGAGAGAGAGAGAGAGAGCGAGAGACCGCAACTCACTTTGTTTAGTTGAAACGCGGTTCAGGAGGGCTTGATAAAGTGTATATCCACTGTCCAGACTGTTGATGTAAATGTCCACTGTTCCAGACTGTTGATGTATATATCCACTGTCCAGACTGGTGATGTATATATCCACTGTCCAGACTGCATCCAGCTAGCCATTATAGCGTGTTGTTGTTTGTTGTCGAACCAGCTAAGACAGAGTATAGCCTACCCTTCGAGAAGCTTTGTGTTCCAGACTCCAGGCTTGAACTTTCCATAAAAGTGTCCATATAAATCTATTTAGTTAGATCGAACACTGTCTGAATGTACAGTATCTTGTGATTATTATCAATTTCCGACAACTACTATTTCCTAGTAGCCCCTCGAATAGCATATATCTGCAGAGCCAGAGCCCAGAGCCCAATGTCTGGGGACGCGATGTCACGTGCCACTCTCAGCCAATAGTGACTACATCGGGCACTCGAGCAAGCGCCCTCTGGTATCGTATTTGACAGCGCTATGTTGTACGTACGTATTTATTTATACGTATTTGCATTTTGCCCTGTGAGTTGCGCAATTACGGCGGAGCAGAAATGAGCGCCCATGAAAATGGAGTGGAGGGGGCTAGGCGCTGGGGGATGAATAGGCTGCTTCCTCCTCACGCAAATAATTCTTTCTTCTTCTTTTAACCAGGGAGGGCGGCGCTCTAGCGCCCTCTATCGGCCGGCCGCCACTGGGGTGAACGCTGTTACGCTGCCACCACCCACTTCAATGACAGAGCTCTCATATTTGCGAATGCATAAACTATATCTTAAACTAGACAATTCCGCGCAGGGGAAATTGTGAAAGTGTGGGTGACGCCTGTGCACCGCCGGTCAACGGGAGAGGGTCTCTTGCGAGTCTCTATGACAAACGGTTCAAAGGATACAAAAAGGGGGCGCGGCCTAAGGATCGGGGGAGTGGTCAACATAGACCAATGAAAGAGGATATCCCTACTGAGTGCAATGACACAACCCGCAAGTCGCATAGCACACTATTACACTCTATTACACACTATTACACTATTACACACTATTACACACTATTACACTATTACACTCTATTACACACTATTACACACTATTACACTATTACACAATATTACACTATTACACTCTATTACACTCTATTACACACTATTACACACTATTACACTATTACACTCTATTACACTATTACACACTATTACACACTATTACACACTACACTATTACCCACTATTACACTATTACACACTATTACACTATTACACACTATTACACACTATTACACTATTACACTCTATTACACTATTACACTATTACACACTATTACATGATTACACACTATTACACTATTACACAATATTACACTATTACACTATTACACACTATTACACTATTACACACTATTACACTATTACACACTATTACACTATTACACACTATTACACTATTACACACTATTACACTATTACACTATTACACACTATTACACTATTACACTATTACATACTATTACACACTATTACACTATTACACACTATTACACTATTACACACTATTACACACTATTACACACTATTACACTATTACACTATTACACACTATTACACTATTACACACTATTACACTATTACACACTATTACACTATTACACTATTACACTATTACACACTATTACACTAGCACACTATTACACACTATTACACTAGCACACTATTACACACACTATTGTACTGAGTACAATGGCACAACCCGCAAGTCTCTACGACAAACGGTTCAAGAGATACACTAAGGGTGTGTGGCCTAAGGGGCGTGGTCTAATGATCGGGGGAGTGGTCAACATCAACCAATGAAAGAGGATATCCCTACCGAGTACAATGGCACAACCCGCAAGTCTCTACGACAAACGGTTCAAGAGATACACTAAGGGGTGTGGCCTAAGGGGGCGTGGTCTAAGGATCGAGGGAGTGGTCAACATCGACCAATGAAAGAGGATATCCCTACCGAGTACAATGGAACAACCCGCAAGTCTCTACGACAAACGGTTCAAGAGATACACTGAGGGGGTGTGGCCTAAGGGGGCGTGGTCTAAGGATCGGGGGAGTGGTCAACATCGACTACATCGAGGACATCCCTACTGAGTACAATGACACAACCCGCAAGACAGAGGGCGCTGTCAAGCAATTCAGTACTGCTACACAGAGGGGCGATTAATGGGTTAAGCCCTACTGATGGAACACGAGCTACTAGCTGCGAACACCATGTTCCAGAAAAGAAGGGGCAAGAGATGGACCTTCCAGGATCGGGCTACCGGTATGCAACGTCAACTGGACTACATACTCGTAAGACGAAGGTGGAGGAACTCCATCCTGAATGCTGAACCTTACAGCACGTTCAACTCTGTGGGCTCTGATCATCGAGTGGTCTCCATGAGGGTGCGACTGAGCCTCAGGGTCCCCAAACCAAGCCTGAAGACGCGGTATGACTGGAAGGCGTTCTCAGTCAACCCTGGCCTTCAAACTAGGTACGCAGTGGAAGTGAGGAATCGCTTTCAGCTGCTAGGTGAGGGGGAGGAGCCTAATACCAAATACAGGCGGTTCGTTGCTGCGAATGAAGAGGCGGCCAGGATGTGTGTTCCAGTGGTGGAGAGGAATGGTGTTCTTCCGGAGGTCCAAACACCCAGAAGTCATGGTGGCACGTGAGGGCGTGGAGGAGGCACGACGAGGCTACGGGCATGAGCAGACTGCAGAGAATCGCAAGGTACTGAAAAAGGCCAAACAGCTTTTGTTCGATACCTACGACAAGATAAGGGGGGAGTAGTTGATGCAGAAGGTGCAGAGAGTGGAGGCAGCGCATGGTGAACAGCAGTATGGGGAGGCATGGAGGGTCATCAATGAGATGAGTGGGATGAAAAGGTCGAAGCAGGGACAGGTAGAAGGCAACAGCCCAGAGGAGAGGGTGACCTCCTGGTTCACTCACTTCCGAAATCTACTGGGAACACACTCGACAGTGGATGAAGATGAGGAGACGATACCTGCCGTCCTCACGAATCTCACTATTGACGATGGTCCCTTCACAGCCAGGGAGTTTACCAAAGTGAAATCCACACTGAAGCAGGGGAAAAGTTCTGGGCCGGACGGCATTCCCCCAGAGGTCTATAAGAACTGTGACCTTGACAACATCATCCTGGAGTTCTGCAACCATGCCCTGATGAAAAACAACCAGCCTGATATGTGGTCTCTTTCTAACATCATCCCAGTGCCTAAGTCCGGAGATCTCTCGAAGCCAGACAACTACCGTGGCACAAGTCTGACATGTGTCATTGCAAAGATGTACAATCGCATGATACTAAACCGGATAAGGAAAGCCATCGACCCCCACCTCAGGGAGAACCAAAATGGTTTCCGAGAGAAGAGGACCACTGTGGCCCAGATCTTGGCCTTGAGAAGAATCATCGAGGAGGTTAAGAAGAACAACCTGACAGCGGTACTGTGCTTTATCGACTTCAAAAAGGCTTTTGACTCGATACACAGAGCCGTGATGATGAGGATACTCAAGGCCTACGGAGTCCCTCCCAATCTACTCCGGGCCATAGGGACCATGCACACGGTACAAGGGCCAAGGTGGTAACCCCAGACGGCAACAGAGAAGGATTTGACATCCTGGCTGGAGTGATGCAAGGGGACACCCTTGCCCCCTTCCTTTTCGTCATAGTCCTCGACTATGCGCTCAGGAAGGCCATCAATGGACGGGAGCAGGAACTTGGTCTCACAATAACCCCAAGGAGATCGAGACGACACCCCGCCATAGTCCTAACAGACCTTGACTACGCGGACGACATCAGCCTGCTCTCTGACCAGGTGGAGCAGGCACAGGAACTCCTGTGCAGAGTGGAGACGGAGTGCGCCAAGGTTGGCCTTAGGCTAAATGCCAAGAAAACCGAGGTCATAATGTATAACATCCTCCCGGATCATCCACCTCTAAGGACAACAGGAGGCTCTGCTCTAAAGGAAGTCAGTGATTTCAAGTACCTGGGCTCGTGGGTCAACTCGTCCGAGCAAGACCTTAAAGTGAGGAAGGCACTTGCGTGGAGGGCTCTGAACGGCATGACCAGTGTGTGGAAATCCAACCTCCCCCGTCAAATCAAGCTCAACTTCTTTCATGCAACAGTTGAGTCTGTCCTTTTGTATGGCAGTGAATGCTGGACCTTGAAGCCCACCCTGCAGAAGTCCTTGGATGGGTGCTACACCAGAATGATGCGTGTGGTGCTCAACATCAACAGGGATGAGCATGTCACTAATGCAAACTTGTATGGGGGGGTGCTAAAGGTGAGCGATAAAGTGGCAGTCAGGAGAATGAGGCTGGCAGGTCACTGCCAGAGACACCATGAGATGCCAACCAGCAAACTTGTACTGTGGGAACCAACACACGGGCATCGATCACGAGGACGTCCCACGTTAACCTATGTGGACGTACTCAGGAGAGATGTGGGAACAGAAAGCACCGGCGAGCTAGCCAGATGCATGGAGGATCGGGATGACTGGAAGCACCGATGGAGGGCCCGTCCGAGGACGACCTAGATAGATGAGAGGTCATTGGCAGGTCAGCTGTAGCCATGGGCCATGAGCCACACACCTGTTACCTAATTAGGCACGAATGACTTGCACTTTCCATACAATGCATGTCTATGGGGGCAGATGCATGACTGCATTGTCACGATGATTAAAAGCAAACGATAAGAGATAAAGCGTTGTGACTCGCACATGAGCACACAAGGAGTAGGCGAAGGGTCGTGTGCGATATTGTGGCATTCCGTCGACAATTGTGGCCCTGGTGGCCTGTACCGGTTTTTGCAACTATAAGTTACTTCCGGGGTAGGCCTGATTGGACCCGACAGGCACGTGACGCGGCAGCCTCAGGACGCGCAACAAGGCTGCTGAGAGCTGTCGCGCGGAAATAGGCTGTCTATTGCCATTCTCTAAGACGAACTCTAACCTTAACCAGCTCCTTAACAGCGCCTAAACTTAACCGTTCTAACCTTAACCAACTCCGAAACAATGCCTAACCTTAACCTTAACCATGCCTAACCTTAACCATAAAAAGAATATTGCCATTCTCTAAGACAAACTCTAACCTTAACCAGCTCCTTAACAGCGCCTAAACTTAACCGTTCTAACCTTAACCAACTCCGAAACAATGCCTAACCTTAACCTTAACCTTAACCATGCCTAACCTTAACCGGCGAAAGAATACACGTTAAAAAAAAAATCACATTAAAAAAAAAAATATTATGGGATTCGAACTCGTCAACAACGGACCGCAGGACCGCAGGACCGCTGCTCTGCCAGGTGAGCTGAAGCGCCGAATGAAAATCATGGCGGATTAGGGCGGTTACATAATTCCGCAAGCTCTGCCGCTCCGCTCCGCGGAGCGTGCCGCGCAGCAGAGAAAGTTGCGCGTCACATGCCTGTCGGGGCCAATCAGGCCTACCCCGGAAGTAACTTATAGTTGCGGAACAGTAACAGGCGCCCTGGTGGCGATCGGAACAGAAGGGGAAAAAAGCTCAAAAATCATCGTATTTCTAGAGTGGGAATACATTGGTGTCTATGGGGAGGAGAACCTTCAAACAAATGGTCATCAGTTGAGATAGAAATGTCCAATTCCATTTATTTTTATTTTGTGAGCGAACAGACAGCCGTGTCATCGTTTTGATGTGTTTTTTTTTTTCTACGTCCAAAATTTAGACCACTCTCGCAATTTACCCAAGGTAGTGGATTTTTTTTTATTTCAGCTCCCGCACTCTAACTTGCAATGCATTTCCAATGGGTCCGAAATGTTCCTGTTTAAAGTCGATTCGTAGCCAAACGGTGCGGTGAAACATTCCGAGTTTGAATAGCGCTGTTGCCATAGGCAAGCCGGTCGTTGTGATACCTTTCACGTGTATGGGGCGCGAACGCTCTGGCACGAGTAGTGTTTGCAAAATCGGTGGAATAAAGAAGCAGAATAATACAAATAGTATAGATTACTATAGTGTGGGTGGCAACCTGGCTTCGCATAGACACATAGCCATAATTTAAGATATAGTTTATGCATTCGCAAATATGAGAGCTCTGTCATTGAAGGGGCTTGTCGTGGCTCATGCGCGGGCATAAGCGATAACTGGCGGCGATAAGGGGGGCGTGCTAGCGTAGGGTCACGTGGGCTTAGTCAAGTCAAGTCAAGAGTTTTATTTGTCACGGCATACAAGTATACAATGAAATGCGGGTGGTCTTGCCCGCAACGATGTGCAATACAGTAGTAACAACATATAATAGAATCCAATAAAACAACATTGTGCAATAAACAGTAACATAGTAGGGCATATCGGTATTTGTACATTTACAAATTTGTTTGTAAATTTGTATTTGTTATTTACAGAGCATGGAGGACATGCTAGGTCCTGTGGTAGTGCATACACTGTTAGCTACGGATGAGGCACTGTGTCTTTCTGTACATTGCTATTTTATACAGTCTCAGGTTATACTATACTATACTACCTCGCATAAAAGGTATTGAGGTCATTTGCTAAGGAGATGTCACTGTTCAGTTTGAGGGAGGCGCCTTTGTAGTCTGTCATCGTTTTGAGCCCCTGCCACATAGCTCTAGAGTCAGCCTGTTCAAACTGGAGTTCAATTTTATCCTTGTAGCGCCGTTTGGCCTCTGTCACTGTCCTCCTTACGTTGTATCGCGCCACCTTGTGGTCATTCATGTTGCCTGCCACTAGGCCGTCGTTGTATGCTTTGGTGCGCGCTCTCAGAGCTTCACGGACGGATTTGTCTACCCAGGGTTTTTGATTTGGGTAAACTCTCATTTTGGTAGTGGGGATTGTTTCTTCCACCATAGTACGAACATAGTCCAGCACTGTCTCCGTGTAGACATGAATGTTATCTGTGTCGCGGAACACGCTCCAGTCTGTGCAGTCAAACGCAGCCTGGAGCGTTTCCTCTGACGTCAAATCCCATTTCTGCACCTCTCGCGAGACTACGGGAGTGCTTTTGATTCTCTGTTTGTACTTTGGTCAAAGGAAAATGGACGCGTGATCTGACTTACCAAAGCCACTAGCAGAATGAGCCTTGTATCCACCCTTAAATTGCGTGTAACAGTGATCTAGGATGTTACCGCCTCTGGTGTTACAAGTCACATGCTGATAGAAGTCAGGTAATACCTTTCTCAGATTGGCGCTATTGAAATCACCCACCACTATGATGGCGGCGTTAACGTTCGCTGCCTGGAGTTTGTTTACCTCGTCGTGGAGCCTGGAGAGCGCGGCACTATTGCTGGCTTGCGGTGGAATATACACTCCTACAAGGATGATCGCCGTTAACTCCCTCGGGAGGAAGAAAGGGCGACACTTGATGGTTATATATTCCAGGTCTGGGCAGCAGTGGTTCGATAATTCCTTCACGTTAGCTGGATCGCTCCAATTGTTGTTAAACATGAAGGCAATACCTCCTCCACGTTGTTTGCCGGACAATGCTGATCTGTCCTTGCGGTGGATGAAGAAGTGGTCGGCCGGTTGTATGGCGTGGTCTGGGACGTCCGGCGTCAACCACGTCTCGGTGAAGCAGAGAACGTTACAGTCTCTAACATCTCTTTGGTATTGAATCCTTGCTCGGATGTCATCCAGTTTATTGTCAATTGATTGTACATTGGCTAGCAATATACTGGGTAGTGGCGTTCGGTGTCGTCTGGATCTCAGCCTGTTACGGATCCCAGCTCTCTTCCCTCGCCGCCTGGTGATTCCTTTGTTCCTGGGGTCAGGATCTGGTCCCGTTGTTCTGAGAATCTCCAAAGGCCATTGCTGCGGTTCGGAAAGCTGATCGGAGTAATCCAATCGGTAAGTTTCCCGTAATCCGATGTCTATAAGTGACTGACGGTCATACACATTAAATGCACCTACTGTTGGTACAGACAAAACTCTTAAAACTATAAATATTAACAAAAGTAAGCACAATCTCGACGGAGCGAACAGACAGGCGACCGGGCATAGCGGCGCCATCTTTTTTTTCCATACCAGGCAGTGATGTTTCCAGTCAAGATGCTCTCTACAGCTCCGGAGTAGAAGGACTGGAGTATCTTCCCAGAACTTCCTTAACTGTCTCAGGTGGTAGAGGCGCTGCTTCGCCTTTTTTATTGGCTTAGTGGCCAATCAGAGGAACCCGGAAACCGAACAGCGTTGTAGAAGGCATAGATGCTCCCCAGACTGACAGTAGAGCAGTATGTGGTCGTCTACACCCTCCCCAGACTTACAGTAGAGCAGCATGTGGTAGTATACACCCTCCCCAGACTGACAGTAGAGCAGCATGTGGTAGTCTACACCCTCCCCAGACTTACAGTAGATCAGTATGTGGTAGTCTACACCCTCCCCATACTTACAGTAGAGCAGCATGTGGTAGTCTACACCCTCCCCAGACTTACAGTAGAGCAGTATGTGGTAGACTACACCCTCCCCAGACCGACAGTAGGGCAGCGTGTGGTAGTCTACACCCTCCCCAGACAGACAGTAGAGCAGTATGTGGTAGTCTACACCCTCCCCAGACTGACAGTAGGGCAGCGTGTGGTAGTCTACACCCTCCCCAGACTGACAGTAGAGCAGCATGTGGTAGTCTACACCCTCCCCAGACTGACAGTAGGGCAGCGTGTGGTAGTCTACACCCTCCCCATACTGACAGTAGAGCAGTATGTAGTAGTCTACACCCTCCCCAGACTGACAGTAGAGCAGCATGTGGTAGTCTACACCCTCCCCAGACTTACAGTAGAGCAGTATGTGGTAGTCTACACCCTCCCCAGACCGACAGTAGGGCAGCGTGTGGTAGTCTACACCCTCCCCAGACTGACAGTAGAGCAGCATGTGGTAGTCTACACCCTCCCCAGACTGACAGTAGAGCAGCATGTGGTAGTCTACACCCTCCCCAGACTTACAGTAGAGCAGTATGTGGTAGTCTATACCCTCCCGAGACTGACAGTAGAGCAGTATGTGGTAGTCTACACCCTCCAAAGCTTCATTTAAACGTGTGTAATTCGGCAGTTCAACAAGTTGAAAGTACTAAACTCCTTGGAGTGATGCTGGATTGCACTCTGTCTTGGTCTCAGCATATTAATTATATTGTTTTGAAAATGGGAAGAGCAATTGGTATTTCCAGGGAATGTACTTCTTTTGTTGCTCATCCCCTTTTATGTCAGATAGTGCAAAGTTTAGTTTTATATCATCTTGACTATTGCTCTGCGATGTGGTCATCTGCAGCCAGTGGTGACCTCAGGAAGCTCCAGGTGGTCCAGAACAGGGCAGCACAGTTGGTACTAGGCTGCTCACTAAGGTCTAATGTGAGCACTATGCATGCCCGCCTCTCTTGGCTTAACGTTGAAAATAGATTGTCTTTTAATATACTTGTGCTGTTCAAGTTGGTCATGAGCAGTACATCTCCTGTTTTATACATAAACAGATTGTTTTTAGTAATACTGTGCATGAGCATTACACTAGAGATTCCAGTAGTGGGCAGCTTGATTTGCCAGGTCCAAAAACCAACGCTTTAAGGAGATATTTTATTTTTAGAGCATTAACTCTTTGGAATAACCTGCCTCAAAACCTCTGCTGCATTTGCAGTAGATTCACTTTAAAAAAAATAATCTTAAATTGTATTTAACACTGTAAAGTATTTTTTTATTTTTTATTTTTCTGTTTCTGTGCTTGCATGTAATTTTAGCCAACTTAATTGTTAGT
>NC_140171.1:46783135-46995635 GCF_963971535.1 Notolepis coatsorum
TTAGCTAAGCAGGGGGCCACAGTCTATCTCTTCCCCCTTCCCAAAACCAAACACACATTCCTACCACTGTGTAAACAGCCGAGTAGAGGCTCAGAGCTGCATCCTTGGAGGGGAAGGATTTGCGTGCGGAAGCCACCAGGTACGGGTTTCCTGTGCAGGCCCGACGCTCTGTGATGTACTGCAAGGGAGACTGACACCCCAGCGCTGTGTAGTTAGGCTTACAGGCAGTCAGGAAGTGAGGAGTCTGGTTTCCTGTCACCACCTGACCTGCATTGGCGAAGATGGTGGTGGTGAAGAGGCCAAAGGAGTACACGCCTGTGAGGGAGGGAGAGAGACAGAGGGAGATACAGAGAGAGAGTGAATGAGTGAGTGAGTGAGAAAAAGAGAGAGAGCGAGAGCGAGAGAGTGAGAGAGTGGGAGAACGAGATACAAAGAGAGAGAGAGCGATACAGAGAGTGAGACACACACAGAGATATAGACACACACAGAGAGAGATAGAGATAGATAGATATAGATACAGATAGAGATACAGAGAGATACACACACACACACACACACACACACACACACACACACACACACACACACACACACACACACAGAGCTACAGAGATGAAAAAAAATATATATATTCAAATTTAACCCTAACTAACCTTACTGTCATGCACTTGTCCTAATACACTAACCTACACTGTAGCACTCAACACTTTGATGAGCATTGTTACTCAGCTGATAGAGTTGTGCCCTTCCTGATGACTTGTCGTACAGAACTTGTAAGTCGCTTGGATAAAAGCGTCAGCTAAATGACTAAATGTAAATGTAGATAGTCAAGCCAAGTGTTCAATATATATATATATATCGTATCACGTATACGTCCCGTTTTGCACTTGCATGCACGTCACAGCACTTTGCGAGCTTGCAGTATGCAGTCCTCAAGTCCAAGTAAAAAAATTGCCACTTTTCTGCCTGCCTGTTAGAGGATTGTATCTAGAATTTAGATTTTTTTTTAAATGTATTGTCATTGTACAACGACATTTTGTTTTGCAACTCCCAAAGTGAAATGCAATAGATACAAGACACAAATCAAAATCAAATCAAATCAAATTTATTTATAGGGCCCGACAACACACGTTAATGTCCCCATGGGCCGTACACGTCTTCTTTAAACAAGTCAAGAAGAAAACATAACAATAAGTCAAGAACAGAACAAGAACACCATAAGGTCCAAACATTTTTAGATGAATGCAAATAAATGAAAGAATGCAAGCACTCCCAGACATACCCCACGCGAAGGTAAGGAAAAACTCACTAAAACCTAACAATAGGGAAAAAAGCTCCACAGGCAGTGTGGAGGAGAGAAACCTTAGAAGGGCCATTCAAGGGGGGATCTCCCTTCTTAGATGTTGGTGATAGTAGTGTTACGCTATATACACACAAACATACATGCATAATCACAAGCATCCACTAGTGTACTATCTACATATTAAACATACTATATAAATAGATAAGATAATAAGATAACAATATATTTATAGTTAATTGTTTATTTATTGGTAATTATTTGTAAATTTCTATCATAATAACATGCCTTTCTTTCATGTCATTCAAAAAACACCTTGTGAGTGAGTGAGTGAGTGAGTGAGTGAGTGAGTGAGTGAGTGAGTGAGTGAGTGAGTGAGTGAGTGAGTGGGTGAATAAATGAATGAGAGAATCAGTAATGACTGAGGCATAACTGGTGTTGCAGGGGCAGCAGTAGAATAAGCTGCAGTAGCAGCAGTTTTGTGACTGAAAGAGGAGCTTAAATGGGTTGATGTGAGAGTGGTTGTTATTGGGTTAGGCTGCCACAGCCCCGTGTCCCAGCAGGCTTTTATCCTCTACCTACATGAAATATCCATGAGTACAACCTGGATAAATTCAGGTTTTAAAGAAAGAGGAAAACGAGGAGAAAACATAGGATGGGTAGATCTGAAATTAAACAAGAGTCTATAAGACTGCGACCGACACCAAGGTACCTAGATAGCCAGGCATAGAATCTGTGACGAAAAGTTTCCTTGACAACAAAGTTCAATCACTGGGACCAGAATAGAGGCTGATTGATTGATTGATTGATTGATTGATTGATTGATTGATTGATTGATTGAAAACTTTATTAACAGATTGCAGAATGGGTACAATACAGTACGGCTCAATACACACAATTGTTAAGGGGATGCAGACCAGAGAAAGACTTTCGTCTTGTTTACATCAGGGACCCCCATTTTCAATTCATAATGACATTAATGACATACGCAACATATAGATATATATCTTCTTGTATTTTATTTTTTTATTATTTTTTAAACAAACACATAAACAAACATGACAACACACGATAAGATATACAAGCATTAGTTGTCAGTGCACATCCAATGAAATCACATTTTAGTTAATTGTCTTATATAGGATATACCCCTAATACCTGTTATCTAAAAACCTACACACATATGCTCCAGCTCGAACCCCCCCCCCCCCCCTCCCGGACCCCTCTTTGGATAGTACCTCCATTATCCCTCGCTCCTAACCAGACACTACCATTATAAGCTAGCTTTTATTCTCTCCACCACTTCTAACCACATTGACATTTTGGATTCATTGAGACCCAGAATTCTTGCTGTAGATATTTCTTGATAAATCACATCGAGATATGTAAGAAACCAAACTTTCTGGCAAATTTTTTCCGGTTGAAACCAGCGTGATGCGATCAGCTTTTTAGCTACTGTGATACCCAATAAAACCAATCTCTTTAGCTGTGGATTTACTGCAAACTCAAAAACATCATTCAATAGTAATACAGAGGGGTGTACAGGTATATTCCAAGCTACGAGTTTTGATAATTGTTGGGTCACATCTTTCCAGAATGTCTTAACTGGTGGGCAGTCCCAATACATGTGCATAAATGTCCCTTCGTCCCCATTTGTACATTGGGAGCATTTGGAGTCTTGTTTAAGACCCATTCTGTTCAGTCTTATAGGAGTCAAGTATGTCCTGTGAATATAGTTAAGATTGATTTGTTGATGGTCCGGGTTCCTTGATGTAAGTCGGACATTTGCCCAGGCTCCTTGCCAAATGTCTTGACATTTCTGACATACAGGTATACAGTAGTTACATTTGTGACATACAAGATATGCAAATATACAGTACTGTTATCCTAACAGAAAATCCTAACAGAAAATATATACATATGAGGGGGAGGAAACTGTACATTAGGAGAGGGTGGGTGGGAGGGGGGGTTTGTACATTTATGGGGGCCATACAGATATACAGATATATATCATGACATTTATGACAATACATGACATACAGGTATACAGTACTGTTACATTTGTGACATACACGATATGCAAATATACAGTACTGTTAAACAGAGATCCTAACAGATAATATATACATACGAGGGGGAGGAAACTGTACATTAGGAGGGGGTGGGTGGGTGGGAGTGGTTGTTTGGACATTTACGGGGGCCAGTTTCGAATTGCAGCCTCCCATAGGTGCTCTTTGAGAGCTGTTTTGAAGGTGGGTAGGGATTAAATTTTTTTACGGCTGTGGGTAGGGCGTTCCACATTGATAAATTGCGAAATTGCGAAAATAATTGCGAAACATGTTTAGACCCTTGTTTGTGCCGAATCTGGGTTGAACATGATTTGTGGAACTCCCTCTGGTGTTGTGGTCATGACACTGACCTTTGGGAAGTATTTCGACATGTACATGGTGTTGGATAATCGGGTTCTCAGCCAGTAATCTCTCTCTGTTGTTCCGTGAAGTCTGCGTTGTGTTTATCTCTTACTCATCGTTGTAACGCTTCCTCCGGTCCTGCGGGACCAGACGGCAACCCTCCTCCCGGTTCGGCTGGTCCAGGTTTCGGACCTTCTCAACTCCCCTTCCATACACCACTTCACACTTCAACATTGCCAACCGGTGGGCTGATCCAGATGTGGCAGATCTGGCATCAGCTCACTCACCTGATTAACATTATTTGCTGTCATTTATGTTTGATTTATTCGTTGTCTATGTTGTCTTTATTAGTTCCACTGTGTTAGTCTTGTGTCCCTACTGTCTGTGTTTTGTAAATGTGTTTTAGTCTTGTATGTCTCAGTTTGTACTATTGTTATTGTTTTCCCCTGTGTGCTCTGTATTCTGTTAGTCCTGTCTACCACACCTGTGTCCTGTTAGTAATTACCCTCTGTCTCTAATTAGTGTTTGTCTGGGCCAGCATACACTTGCTGGTTCATTGTTTAATGTTACCTGTGTGTCAGTCGTGTTTCCTTGTTTTCTGTTTGAGTAAAACCTTGTTATCATCACAACGCCGTCTCCTGCTTCCTGTTAAGTTATCTTTCCGTCATCTGCTGCAATTGGGTTCCACACTCCACCATGCCATCGAAACGCGGCAATCGTAACAATCGTACTGGCTGGTACACTCTATCTCCCCGGTAATGCATCCGACTCAGAAGAAAACGACACACTGGAAACGTGATACCTTTCCTTCAAACATTATGTTTATTCCATAAAAATATCCTCATGATGGAAAACTGTTCTGAAAGCTCTTTGAAAGGTCTATTGAATTCCTTAATTCTACCGTTCTCTCCTGCTATCAGTTCGATGAGGGTTGAGGCCTAGTGGTTAGCCAAAAGCCTTCCCTGTTAGCCGAGGCTAGCTACCTCATGGCCTAGGAGGGTGGATGAGGCCCATCCACCACCCTCTGGCTATTGCAGTCTCTCTGTCAACGTGTCTACGCGTCAGCTTCGTTTCCTAGTCTGACTCAACCAGGAAGAACCCCCAGCTATAAAAGTGTATTTCCTTAGCAACAGCTATTAGCCATAGCTCGCTCGCTCGCGCTCTCTCTCTCTCTCTCTCTCTCTCTCTCTCTCTCTCTCTCTCTCTCTTCTCTCTCTCTTCTCTCTCTCTCTCTCTCTCTCTCTCTCTCTCTCTGGGTAACGCATGTATTCCCGGTAACCTGCCCCATTTCTAAGCCATATAACCCAGGACGTTATACAAACAACATTAAAATCTTTTCTCATGTCAAGAATGATTGTTATAGATGCCAAATAATTCACCTTTAAAAAAAAAACATCATGTAATGAGGGATGGCGGACCTCTAAAGTTGACCTAAGTTACCGGGAATACCAATTCACTATCTCCTCCAATTTAAGAGAGAATTAAAATGTTTTGGTTGTTTTGTAGGGATATCATCATCATGTAACATAATACCATAGTTCTCCCCGAGTTATCTCAAGAGAATTCAAATTTAGCTGAATCTGAAGGAAAAATCCGGGTATGGGATATGAGTCAACATAGTTCATGGCCTTCAATTGATAACAAACATAAAAGGCTTAATTTTCATGGCAGATGCATGATATGTTTTGGGCATGATCTTGGCACCCCAATGAACAACCAAAATGAGTTTAGTCTTTTGTGGCCAATTATTTTAGGAGATAATTACGTTTCACATATTGATCCCAGGTTACCGCGAATACCTTTTCAATTGTCTGCACACAATCGTTGTTTTGTTATTCCAAGATGGCATTTGAACAGAATTTTGGAAAAAACAGGTATTCCTGGTCACATGAGTTAGGGTTCACCACCATGCCCCTAGTCAGTCTACACCACCATGCCCCTAGTCAGTCTACACCACCACCATGCCCCTAGTCAGTCTACACCACCACCATGCCCCTAGTCAGTCTACACCACCACCATGCCCCTAGTCAGTCTACACCACCACCATGCCCCTAGTCATTCTACACCACCATGCCTCTAGTCAGTCTACACCACCACCATGCCCCTAGTCAGTCTACACCAACACCATGCCCCTTGTCAGTCTACACCAACCTGCGCCTAGTCAGTCTACACCACCACCATGCCCCTAGTCAGTCTACACCACCATGCCCCTAGTCAGTCTACACCACCATGCCCCTAGTCAGTCTACACCACCATGCCCCTAGTCAGTCTACACCACCATGCCTCTAGTCAGTCTACACCACCACCATGCCCCTAGTCAGTCTACACCAACCTGCCCCTAGTCAGTCTACACCAACCTGCCCCTAGTCAGTCTACACCACCACCATGCCCCTAGTCAGTCTACACCACCACCATGCCCCTAGTCAGTCTACACCACCACCATGCCCCTAGTCAGTCTACACCACCACCATGCCCCTAGTCGGTCTACACCACCATGCCTCTAGTCAGTCTACACCACCACCATGCCCCTAGTCAGTCTACACCAACCTACGCCTACCTGGTCAGTCTACACCACCACCATGCCCCTAGTCAGTCTACACCACCATGCCCCTAGTCAGTCTACACCACCATGCCCCTAGTCAGTCTACACCACCATGCCTCTAGTCAGTCTACACCACCACCATGCCCCTAGTCAGTCTACACCAACCTGCCCCTAGTCAGTCTACACCAACCTGCCCCTAGTCAGTCTACACCACCACCATGCCCCTAGTCAGTCTACACCACCACCATGCCCCTAGTCAGTCTACACCACCACGATGCCTCTAGTCAGTCTACACCACCATGCCCCTAGTCAGTCTACACCACCACCATGCCCCTAGTCAGTCTACACCACCACCATGCCCCTAGTCAATCTACACCAACCTGCCCCTAGTCAGTCTACACCACCACCATGCTCCTAGTCAGTCTACACCACCACCATGCCCCTAGTCAGTCTACACCAACCTGCCCCTAGTCAGTATACACCACCACCATGCCCCTAGTCAGTCTACACCACCATGCCCCTAGTCAGTCTACACCACCACCATGCCCCTAGTCAGTCTACACCACCACCATGCCCCTAGTCAGTCTACACCACCACCTACACCACCACCATGTCCCTAGTCAGTCTACACCACCACCATGCCCCTAGTCAGTCTACACCAACCTGCCCCTAGTCAGTCTACACCACCATGCCCCTAGTCAGTCTACACCACCACCATGCCCCTAGTTAGTCTACACCACCACCATGCCCCTAGTCAGTCTACACCACCACCATGCTCCTAGTCAGTCTACACCACCACCATGCCCCTAGTCAGTCTACACCACCATGCCACCATTCTATTATATATGCTAGTCTACCCCTGATAATATTAATACATTTAATTAATGTGTTAGCTTGTAGCTAACGGCCTGGGCCTCCATGTTGTATTGTTAGCTTGTAGCTAACGGCCTGGGCCTCCATGATGTGTTGTTAGCTTGTAGCTAACGGCCTGGGCCTCCATGATGTGTTAGCTTCAATTAATTAATTACCGGAATACATATAAGTTACCGTGAATACCTATATGGTAATAGTATTCCTGGTAACCTCTCCTTTTCACAAGTCACCGGAATACATATCAATATCTAAAGTTACCGTGAATACCTATCAGGTTACGGGAATACCTATTTAGGTAACCAAGAATACCTAGGCATGGTATTCCTGGTACCCTAAAGGTATTCTCGGTTACCCATAGGTTACGGGAATACCTTTCTCCAGGTTACCGGGAATGCTTTACAGATCTACCGTTCTCTCCTGCTATCAGTTCGATGAGGGTTGAGGCCTAGTGGTTAGCCAAAAGCCTTCCCTGTTAGCCGAGGCTAGCTACCTCATGGCCTAGGAGGGTGGATGAGGCCCCCTCCACCACCCTCTGGCTATTGCAGTCTCTCTGTCAACGTGTCTACGCATCAGCTTCGTTTCCTAGTCTGACTCAACCAGGAAGAACCCCCAGCTATAAAAGTGTATTTCCTTAGCAACAGCTATTAGCCATAGCGCGCTCTCTCTCCCTCTCTCTCCTTCTCTCTTCTCTCTCTCTCTCTCTCTCTCCTCTCTTATCATCTCTCTCTCTCTCCTCTTCTCTCTCTCTACTCTACCTCTCGCATCTCTCCTCTCTCTCACTCTCTCTAATCTCCTCTTCTCTCTCACTCCACTCTCTCTCTACTCTCTCCTCTCTACTCTCTCTCTCTCTCTCATCTCTCTCTCTCTCTCTCTCTCTCTATCTCTCTCTCTCTCTCTCTCTCTCTCTCTGAGTAGATGTCCGTCATCTACAGATATTTACATTATATACACATATGAAAAAACAAGTGCTTCTATCAATGGGTACCTTAGTGGTGTAGTGTATCTTGTAGACCAGGCCCATTGCAAGTTGCTGTAATCTGTCGTCTACTCTAAGCCATCCTAGGTTGTCAAAATGGGCAGGGGTGAGGTGGGTTTTAGGAGTAAGGTCAAGCAGTAGTCTGACCAGTTTGTTTTGTGATGTTTGTAATCTTGTTTTTAGTGCCTTTGAGGTGCTTTGGTACCATGAGGTGCAAGCATAGTCGTAGTAGCCTTGAATGAGTGCTCCTGCTAGAGTCTTCAGGGTATTCTTGTTTGCCAGGGAGGAGATCCGGTACAAGAATCTTGTTCGTCGGTTGACTTTTTTGATTACATTGGATGCCATTTTTTCACAGGAAAGATTTGCCTCTAGGATGGAACCCAGGTATGTAATATTGTGGCAATATTGTCACCCACTGTAACAGAGAAGCCGTTGGTTTTGCTGAGTTTGTTATTTGATCCGAAGAGAATGGACTCTGTTTTACCCAGGTGTAATGATAGTTTGTTATCAGCAAGCCAGGTGCAAATTCTGCCGAGTTCTGAGCTGAGGGTTTTTTCAACCTGTAACTTTGCACGGAATGTGTCGTTCTCTTTCTTCCAGGATGGCTGCCTTTTAGAGTAAGCAGTAATGCTGATTCTGTAGAAGGCTGGTCCCAGGACAGCTCATGAGTTATTAATTTCTGCAAATCAATGACTAAACCTGAGACACCAAGAAGCAAGACGTTGCTCGCCCTGGTTACTTCCATCATCATCTCTAGAGAGTTCTAGAGAGCTCCGAAATGCATGGAGTGGGACATAAATTAGCTTATACCAGTAAAAGTACGGGATACTTATTTGATTGAGCAACAACTTTGCAATCTTAGAAACAGACATTTTAAACTCAGGATGTCATTCAGCGGATCTTTTTTTAAAGGGATTTCTGTTATATTTTGGGTGAATATTGTTGACATATTTCAGCTTTGTTTGACTAGGCTAGTGATTAGGCTAGTTTTTGCATAAGAATAAGAAACTATTATATTTACAATATTGAAATTGACATTCCTGATATGTAAGTAGTTGATTGCTATTACACAGGTGCACACATGACAGTTTTGTCAATGGCGTGAATTATGTGGTGTTGTTTTTTCAGTGAGATCATCGCTTCCCATTCATCTTCCTTCATGAACTGCCCTCTTTGTTTACTTAAAGCCTCTTTGACTAAACCTCTGTGATAAACCTGAGACTGACCCAGGAAGCGTACGATCCTGCGGAGGAGGGGGTTGAAGTAGCAGCAGTCAGCCGTCACTATGGTCTTCTCCTGAGCCCCCTCTGACTTCACAAAGAAACTGGTCACCTCACCTATCAGGATCTAGGACACAGAAGGAGAGGGAGAGAGAGAGAGCGAGAGAGAGAGAAATAGGGTGGGCAGAGAGAGGCAGAAAGACAGAGACAGACAGACAAAAAGACAGATATGTTAGTCGGAACTGAAAGCCAAGATTAGGCAGTTATCAACTTTACGCAATGATTTTCTTTCAGTTCAAATAGACAATAAGATCAGAAAAGAGATCTATTCAGGGCTGCTACAGTGTGCTCCTCTTCGCTAGGTTACTCCTACACTGATATATTAATGCCCTTAACCTTGCTAGGCTACTCCTACACTGATATATTAATGCCCTTAACCTCGCTAGGCTACTCCTACACTGATATATTAATGTCCTTAAAGCTAAGCTACTCCTACACTGATATATTAATGCCCTTAACCTCGCTAGGCTACTCCTACTCTGATATATTAATGCCCTTAACCTCGCTAGGCTACTCCTACTCTGATATATTAATGCCCTTAACCTCGCTAGGCTACTCTTACACTGATATATTAATGCCCTTAACGCTAAGCTACTCTGATATATTAATGCCCTTAACCTCGCTAGGCTACTCCTACTCTGATATATTAATGCCCTTAACCTCGCTAGGCTACTCCTACTCTGATATATTAATGCCCTTAACCTCGCTAGGCTACTCCTACACTGATATATTAATGCCCTTAAAGCTAAGCTACTCCTACACTGATATATTAATGCCCTTAACCTCGCTAGGCTACTCCTACACTGATATATTAATGCCCTTAACGCTAGGCTACTCCTACACTGATATATTAATGCCCTTAACATCGCTAGGCTACTCCTACACTGATATATTAATGCCCTTAACATCGCTAGGCTACTGTAACACTGATATATTAATACCCTTAACCTCGCTAGGATACTCCTACACTGATCTCACCACCTCCCATTCATGCTCAGCTCAGTGGCAGTTTCTCTATCTCTTCATGTCTTTTCTTTTATTGAATTCTTATCACATCTCAATAAAGCTGAAGCTCAATAAATCCACAGTGAGGATTTATCTTAGCTTAGCAGACAGTTAAAGGGCATCAAAAGGGAATACGTCACTGAAAGGCAAGCTAAGTTGAGCTGTCCTTGTGCCTATTTTTGCCTGACAGTACTACCTTCACAGTACAATACAATACAACTTTATTATCCACAGAAGACGGAAATGTGTCTGTTGTCTAATTCCCCCTTCCTTCCATAACATCTGTGGCCTTAACACGTCTTTGAACATCCAGCTACCGTACATACTGTACAGCACCACAAATCCCAAACCCCAGGCCGTTCCAGTGCATTGATTTGCTCTGATGCTGTAGTAAATTGATTAACACCACTTAACTCATTTCTTAACACAAACATGCTCAGAATGCTGAACTCGCCTGATCAGAGGATACCCGCTGACAGACACACAGAAGATGTAGGTTACATGCTCATGCAAAATGCATGGCCCGGTGCCAGGAGCATAGGATGCTAACGCACCAGAGCTCCCAGCATAACGTGGGACGAATGAGGGGCTTGGGTTAGCGCTGATGCTAACATCTGTGAAACGCTGATGGATGGTTCACCCTGGTTGGAGCGGCTTGGGCTGAATGTTAACGTGACTGGATGTCAATCACGGGGTCCCTGGAGTGTGTGTGGTAACTCAATGTGCTAGCGGTAGCCCAGCCTACCAAAGAGGATTAGAATACGAGGAGATGAGTCGGCATAATGGAAGGCAGTGGAGATTATCTTGCATAGCAAAGATGGCCCATGGGGACATTAACGTGTGTTGTCGGGCCTTACAAATAAATTTGATTTGATGGCAGAGTATGCTAATCAAAACTAAAAACTAAGCCTAAAAGTCTGTATGAGTTTCTTGCCATAAAACGAATAGCCTACTTGCTCAAACTATCATATAAGAAGATGTTTGCTATTTAGGAACATGAAGAAAACAACAAAAATGTATTTTGAATGCAATTTATTGAGGTGACCAGCACCCTCCTCGAACAACTGCCCAATTGGCAGCCCAATTGGATCCCATTCATTCTTAAATAAATTTTTTTATTGGACCCAGCTTTGCACTCCTTCCCAAGTCATTGACATTGGCTGCCTTGATAACAAATGTGATTTTCTCCAATGCATTCCAATGGTGTTACGGCTAATGCTACCAATTTGTGACCGTGCCCAGTGGTTGTGACCACATGTCGGCCGCAGTCAAATCGCGAAAATGACAATAGAACAATAAAAAAAAAGAAATGTCCATCAACAAATCTAAAAAACATTTTGTTTAAACCCTTAAGCCTGAGCGGTCGGGTACAGGACAGACACAAATTTCACGCCATAAATAGATCACAGTCAGACTTCAGACTTTTTTAGCGTTTTTTTTTTCTTCAAATGTCTCCAAGAGTAAAGTCAGCCGAAAACAGCAGTCAATGTGTATATTTTCAGCACTATGTTTGTTTACCAATGCTTTAAAGTGTTATATGAATACATATGAGTTTATTGAAATCTTGGCGCATCCCGACGGTAACCGTATGAATTAGACGGAAATAAAGGAAGCTGTTCCAAGGCTTTTGATGGGCTTTCGAATTTCATAAAACTACACTTCCCAGCTCATGTCAGCCCCTGTCAATCATCAGTTATTAGGCCCTAGTCATATTTTCAGAAAATTCGCCTAACATTACCTAAGTAAATGGAAGATTGCTCCACTTCTACAAGGCCATTTGCATGTACTTGGTATCTAGGGACATCTACTGTATGGACCTCAGGGAATGTATTCACAGTGTCCGAAATATTGTGTCTGTTACTATGCTTGAGTAAATTGTATTGAACCAAAGGAAATTGTTAAATTGTAGCCTATTTTCAAGAGGCATTTTCTCATGCACAATCTGTAAAAATCTGGAAAATGACAATGGAGACATGTGGTCACAATCACTGGTCATGGTCACATTTGGATCTCTTTCCTTATTAGCGGCTTTGGTTTTACCTCATTGAATGAAAGTATTCACTCAAGAGGGGTGAGACATGCAGGTGGCTGGGTGGCGTAGCGGACATTGCCCTCGTCACCAACGCAAGAGACACCGGGTTCGACTCCGGCTGTCGGCGTTGCCTCCGGCTTGGGCAAGCCGTCATACTAACTCAATTGGCAGAGTTAGGGGGTGGAAGTCGATGGGTGGTAATCTGGACGTTGTGGACAGCGACTCCTACAGGTCGGTTGGGGACACCTGCACAGCAGAGACAGGAAATGGCAGGGTAGTCTGAGCCTCCCACACGTTACACCTCACCAATGAGAGTCCGCGCTGGCAGGTGAAAAGATGTGACAGGCTGCCTCCTCGTGTACCGGAGGGGACACGTGATGCAAGGCTTCTATCCTCCCTACAACCGGCCAGTGGGGGGCATATGCGAGCAATGCTCAAGACAGGGGAGGGAAGAATTGGCACAATGGAATTGGGATGGGAGAAAAATAGAAAAAGAGAGGAGAAAAAGTGTATACAAAAAAGAGGGGTGAGACATACACACACACATACAGTAGCCCACTACACATTATGCATAGGGGGTCAGAGCCCAGGGCCACCTGCAGCTCTCTGCCACTGGAGCTGGTGAGGGGATTAACACCTTGTTCGAGGGCAAGTTGGCAGTGTTGCTCTTCTTCACACGTCTAGTGTGTGTATTCTGTGCCCTGCAGGCAGCTCCAGGAGGCCACCCACTGCCCATCACCACATGTGATCCACCATCCTTCTCTATTCCTGCTATGCTCACAGCATGAATGATAGCTGTGTTACGGTTTGTAAGCAACCCCAATAGCACAACACAAGACAGTGATCAGAGTTAGCCAAAAACAGGGCATTATTTATTTCACAGGGAAAAAAGCAGCACTGTCCCTTTAAGGGCGAAATACACTAGAGTCCATGAACAACAAAAAATGCAGCACTGTCCCTTTATGGGCGAATGAGAACAACACAACCCAAAATGTGAATACACTAGAGTCCAGGAATACAGTGAAATGTTCTGAGTCTGGTCTGTACAAGACTCACCAGAGCACTGCCGACGGGCAACTCAACAATCAAGGGTCCACGAAAAAAGAGCGAGAACACAGGAATCCTCCCGGGGGAAAATAGGGAGCGACAACGACGTCTCACACCAGGAACGAGGAGCCTTGGAGAGAGAGAGAACGCACACGCATAGGAATCCTCCCGGGGAAAATAGGGAGCGACTCAAGGTCTCACACCGGAGACGCGACAATAGGTGGTAGTGTACAGATGGCACGACATCTCACACCGGAGACACGACAGGAGGTGGTAGTGTACCAATGGCACGACGTCTCACACCGGAGACGCGACAGTAGGTGGTAGTGTACCAATGGCACGACGTCTCACACCGGAGACGCGACAGTAGATGGAAGCAACAAGACGACCTGGCAACGAGTGGAAGGGAGTCGGCAATACTTATGCTCTCCCGACAAGCTGATTGCCAACCACTCTCAGGTGCGTGAAACTGATAGTTCGGCACGCCCCTCATTGGGAAGCGCGCAGAGTTCCACCAGCCCTCACAAGCTGGGCCTGACCCTGATGCATAACATTGTCATGAAGGGCCAGCAGAAGCAGTAATTTATCTCCTACAAGGTTTGTCTATATCACAATTATTATGTCTCTGATCTTTATTATTATTATTATGATACAGAGCAATTTTATGCAACTTATGCACTTGGCCGGTGGTTATGTTATTGTATATTGTATCTGAGCTTTACTGTGATTATTCAATGCATCCCCCTGGGTAAACTTGAAAGCCGGTAATTGACTTACCCAGCATCCCCCAGCAGCATGCGACCTCATGCGACAGCAGTAGTGAGGCTAACCTCATCCCCCAGCAGTAGTGAGGCTAACCTCATGCTAAAGCAGTAGTGAGGCTAACCCCATGCTACAGCAGTAGTGAAGCTAACCCCATGCGACAACAGTAGTGAGGCTAACCTCATGCTACAGCAGTAGTGAGGCTAACCCCATGCTACAGCAGTAGTGAGGCTAACCTCATGCTACAGCAGTAGTGAGGCTAACCTCATGCGACAGCAGTAGTGAGGCTAACTTCATCCCCCAGCAGTAGTGAGGCTAACCTCATGCTACAGCAGTAGTGAGGCTAACCTCATGCTATAGCAGTAGTGAGGCTAACCTCATGCGACAGCAGTAGTGAGGCTAACCTCATCCCCCAGCAGTAGTGAGGCTAACCTCATGCTACAGCAGTAGTGAGGCTAACCTCATGCGACAGCAGTAGTGAGGCTAACCTCATCCCCCAGCAGTAGTGAGGCTAACCTCATGCTATAGCAGTAGTGAGGCTAACCTCATGCGACAGCAGTAGTGAGGCTAACCTCATCCCCCAGCAGTAGTGAGGCTAACCTCATGCTACAGCAGTAGTGAGGCTAACCTCATCCCCCAGCAGTAGTGAGGCTAACCTCATGCTACAGCAGTAGTGAGGCTAACCTCATGCGACAGCAGTAGTGAGGCTAACCTCATCCCCCAGCAGTAGTGAGGCTAACCTCATCCCCCAGCAGTAGTGAGGCTAACCTCATGCTACAGCAGTAGTGAGGCTAACCCCATGCTACAGCAGTAGTGAGGTTAACCTCATCCCCCAGCAGTAGTGAGGTAACCTCATGCTACCACCAGATCCTCCTTGCGGCCCTCGCAGGAATGGGAGTGGCTGGCTCTGCGCTGACATGGCTGTCATCATACCTCAATGACCGCTCCTACCAAGTGTCATGGAGAGGGACCCTGTCGGCCACCCGCCCCCTGCGGACGGGTGTCCCCCAGGGCTCGGTTTTAGGACCCCTTCTCTTCTCCCTCTACACTAAATCACTGGGTAACATTATCACGTCTCATGGCTTCTCCTACCATTGTTATGCCGACGATACTCAACTCTTCCTCTCCTTCCCTCCCTCAGATATCCACGTCTCTGAGCGGATCTCGGCCTGTCTGTCCGACATCTCAGCCTGGATGACGTCCAACCACCTCAAACTGAACCTAAGCAAAACAGAATTGCTCCACCTGCCGGCCAAATCCTCCCCCCTAACCGACCTTTCAATCACAGTCGAGAATGCAGCTGTGACTGCGTCCCCGACCGCCAAGAACCTTGGTGTTGTCCTCGACGACCAGTTGAACTTCTCTGCTCACATCGCAGCGACGACCAGAACCTGCCGATTCCTCCTGAGCAACGTCAGAAGGATCCGCCCCTTCCTGACAAAAGAAGCCACCCAACTCCTCGTCCAATCAACAGTCATCTCCCGCCTCGACTACTGCAATGCACTGCTCGCTGGCCTCCCGGCCACTGCCACTAAGCCTCTTCAACTCATTCAGAACGCAGCGGCCCGCCTGATCTCAAACCTACCGAAGTCGGCCCATGTCACCCCACTTCTTAGGGACCTGCACTGGCTCCCCATTGCTGCACGAATCCGCTTCAAGGCCCTCGACCTAGCATACCGTGCGGCAAAGGGAACCGCTCCCGCCTACCTCCGGTCAATGGTCTCTAACTACACACCCTCAAGACCCCTACGCTCTGCATCTTCTGGCCGCCTCAGACCTACTCCTATCCAAGCTCCGGGAGGGTCATCAAAGAGAAGTCGCCTATTCTCAGTCCTTGCCCCACAATGGTGGAATGAACTACCCACCCCAGTTAGGACAGCCGAATCACGTCCAATCTTTCGCCGTCGACTAAAGACGCACTTCTTCAACCATTATCTGAATTAAAAAAAAAAAACAATAAAAAAAAAAAATCTAACCCTAACTAACCGTACTGTCATGCACTTGTCCTAATAAACTAACCTACACTGTAGCACTCAACACTTTGATGAACATTGTTGCTCAGCTGATAGAGTTGTGCCCTTCCTGATGGCTTGTCGTACAGAACTTGTAAGTCGCTTTGGATAAAAGCGTCAGCTAAATGACTAAATGTAAATGTAAATGTACAGCGTGTGGGATCTGGGGCTCTGGATATGAAGGTTGTATGTTGACTGAGCTCCAGTGAAGGAACATAAGGGGATGCTGAAGTGCTGTGAAAGTGTCAATTCTGGAGCAAGCAGGAGCCCGGCTGTTCACACCAGAAGCCATTTCTCCATGCCGGTCAACAAGAAACACATGTAGAGGCATTCACAGCTAGACCAGATATAGACCAGATATAGAATAAATAAATGTAATGGTGCATTTTTATCCAAAGTGCTTTACAATTTTGTTCCTCACATTCACCCATTCACTCACACATTCACACCGACGGCAGAGGCAACCATGCAAGGTGCCAACTTGCTTATCGGGAGCAATTAGGGGTTAAGTGACTTGCTCAAGGACACTTCGACACGCTGCACGAGAGGAGCGGGAATGAAACCGTGAACCTTCCGATTACCAGACGACCGCTCTACCTCCTGAGCCACTGTTGCCCCCACCCTAACTTTATATCTTAACCACAACCGTTAAACGTTAAAACAAACCATAATCATAGGTTTGTATCAGGGTTGGTGGGTGGGTGGCTAAAGTAGAGTAATTATAACCAAGAGTGTGGAGGTTATTGCATGACAACTAGTGAGGCAGTACTTCACTAGTAATATACAGACAAAAAAAAAATATTATTATTAATATTATCCTTAATATATATTATTTTTATTAGAAATGTTTTCCTCTGTGAACAATGCCAGTGAATTTGAACAAATTAGATTTTTTTTAGATTGAATGAATTTGAGTTTTTAAGAACATGTTTATTATAAAAGCGAACAGTTTTAGTATCTATAAAGGTAAGATTACTTTGTGTAAAGTCATCCTGTTTAGAGACTTTGTCTCACGGCTCAGCTGTCCTCGGGGGGGAGGAGTTCGATTTACATGTGAATGAATGAATGCAGGCCGGCTCGTTCTGCTTTGTTTACTAAATCAGCTGTTTAGCCATTAGCACGTATTGGGACGGAGAAGAGTTACCGTTATATTTTGCGAGCCAGTCTCACCCACGTTACGTATTGGAATGGAGAGAAAGATACCGTTAGTTGGGGAAGAAAAAGTGAGAGAGAGAGGAGAGAGTTGTTTTTTGCTACAACGCTGTAACGTTGGTGAAGTGAATTACCAGTTAAAAACGGTATCGTAATATCGCCAAAGCCTGCAGGAGAAGTGCAGTGACATACTCCAACACCGAAGACCAGCGTTTTGGACTATAGGAACCCGGGCCGTACGAAGCCCCCCTTTCCAGCGACTACCCGACTGGTTGCATGTAAATTTGATTAGCCCCAGTTTAATGTTACACATTAAATGTAATAATTCAACTCGGTACCCCTGTCCCCTCGAGTTAATAAGAGTGTCCGCCATTTTGTGTACATTTAATATTGGTTAATATCACTGATGGGAATAACGGCGCTATAAGTAACGGCGTTACTAACGGCGTTAGTTTTTTCAATAACGAGTAATCTAACGGACCGTTACTGCAAAAAAAATGCAAGGCGTTACTATATGAATGAACCTGTTTCTTTCATCAGACAGATATCTGCGCTGAGAGGCATCTGTTCTTCCTTGTTTAGTGGGCAGTGCGCGAGACAAACACAAACATGCTGACGATTGGCTGAGGTTGAGTAAAATGTCATGGTAAGCCAATCAGAGGTAGAGGTGGGCGGGTGCCTCCAGAGTCTGACACACAGCCACAACACGAGCGACTCAGTCAGCATGAGACCGCGGGTCCGTGTAGTGTACGTTTTGAGCCCAAATAATCCAAAACAAATCCAACGGAACAACACAAGCGAGCAGTCAGCGTGAGACCGCGGGTCCATGAGCGTTTTTTGTTCCCCTCTTGTTGTGTTAGTCTGATTATCCTAACACTGATAACATAGATTCCTTACCTGACATCAGATGGTATCCAACTGGTATATTCCAATTCCTGATCACCATTCGAAAAAATCGATAAGTGTATGGATCCAACGTGTGTACAGTGCAGTACATGATTCCGCGGGTCTGAGAGGCTCCAGAATGAACTGTGATAACCCTGGCTGCATCAGTGGACTGGAAAATGTGACGTACAGGATTTTTTCCCCCATCCATTTTCATTGAGTCCATTCCAAAATCCCTTATGTCATCTGGGAGACGATAGGGGGCGCTTTTTTCCACATCTGATCGCCGGCGGCGCTCGGGTATACTAGGGTAGGCTCGCGTGATGCAATATGATTTCAGATCGCTAAAAAATAAATAAAAAATAAATTCCGAGAAATCTCGTGAGTGGCTTTCAACATAACTATCGGAAACCCGAGATATCTCGTGAGTGGCAGTGAAAGTGTTAACAATTGTGTGTATTGAGCCGTACTGTATTGTACCCATTCTGCAATCTGTTAATTAAAATGTTCAATCAATCGGTATATATATATTTTTTTTTATCAAATATTTTTATTTTCTTTTTCTTTCTTTTTTTTCCAACATGAAACAAAACATATATCACAATACAATAATAATAATACATAAAAAGACTTCCCAAGACAATAACTTAACACCACATGACAAGACAATAACTGATACAGACTGTACAGTGATCATCCTACATGGACACTCGCTCGTTCTCTTCCCCCCCCCCCCCGCTCACCCAAGGACCTCAACATGAGTCACACTCACAATACATTATTCAGTAAAAAAAACAAAAATCAAAACAAATTCCCAAACTTATATGCATTCTTTTAACTTTGCCACTGCAGCCAACCAAATTGCGATATTAGATTCCTTAACCCCTACAACACGTGCCGTGGATATCTCCAAATAGATCACATCAAGGTAGGTGAGAAACCATACCTTCGGGCAGAGTTTGTCTGGGTGAAACCAACGTGAGGCAATACATTTTTTTGAGGCTGTGAGGCCGGCCAAAATGAGTCTTTTCACCTGTGTAGAGGTCGGTAATTGAGATAGATAATTCAATAATAATACAGAAGGAGATACAGGTATGGTTAAAGAGAAAATGTCTGAGAGCTGATATGTAACATTTTCCCAAAAACTCACAACAGGAGGGAATTCCCAGTACATATGCATAAATGTACCTGTGGCGCCGTTTGGACACAAGGTACATAAAGAGTCAGGTCTGAGACCCATTGAATTCAATCGTCTAGGGGTTAAATAAGTCCAGTGAATAAAATTTTGGTGAATCTGTTGGTGATCTGGATTGTGTGAGGATAACCGAACATTTTCACAGACTGCATTCCAATCAAAATCTACATCCAACTCCGGGACATCCTTTCTCCAAATCGTATCCAGGGGAAGGTCTTTATACGAGGACATGAGTAAATGGCGATAAAAGTCAGAAACGAAGCCTCTCGATGTCTCTTTGTCATAAAATAATTTGTGAAAGCGGTGATGCACTAGTGGACCGTCCCATGGCACGCCATGAGCCTTCAGAGCTGCTCTTATTTGTAAATAAAAGAAAAAAGAGGTTCCGGGGAGATCATATCCGTTGGATATATCCTGAAAAGAGCGGAGACCAGAGTTATCGAAGATATCCCCCAATGTGTGTATGCCTTTCTTTTCCCATCTAGGGTATCTAATAGGTTGTTGTCCAATAAGGAGAAGATTGTAGGGGAATGTGTGTGCCATTGATGGCGTTTTGTACCCACTTTCTGAGTGTCACGCCAAGTCTGGATCACATGTGTGATAATGAATGAATGACCTTTATTTATATAGCACCCTTCACAGCACGAATGCACAGGGTGCTTTACACTACAGCTTAATATAAAAACACAATAAAACAAAATCAGAAATAAATGACAACAACAACAAACAGCAGTTAAAAACAGTGAAACCAGATAGAAAAAGTAGAATAAAAGAATTTGGATAAAATCATGAGTCACTAATTAAAACAAAACTATAGAACAGTGAGGACAAGAAGACTATGTATGACCAAAGGCCTGTCTGAACAAATGTGTTTTTAGTTGTTTTTTAAAAGAGTTTTCAGAGGGGGCAGTTCGCAGGTCCAGGGGGAGAGCGTTCCAGAGCCTTGGTGCTGTCACCTCGAAGGCTCGATCACCCCTTGTTTTCAGCCTGGACCTCAGCAGATCTGAGTGAGCGGGTGTTGGTGTAGGGATGGATGAGTTCAGTGATGTAGATAGGGGCCTGACCGTGAAGTGCTCTGAAAGTGAAAGTGAGGACTTTGAAGTGAATTCTATAGTGTACCGGGAGCCAGTGCAGGGATACCAGAATGGGAGTGATGTGACATGATTTTTTTGACCTTGTGAGTAGCCTGGCTGCAGCATTTTGGACCATTTGTAGTTTGTCTGTGGATGATTTGGTGAGACAGGTGAAAAGTGAGTTGCAGTAGTCAAGCCTAGAGGAAATAAAAGCATGCACGGACAGTTCTAGTTCAGAGTGAGATGTGATGGTGCGTAGTTTTGCAATGTTTCTGAGGTGAAAGAAGCAGGTGCGTGTGAGTGTTTTGACATGTTTGTCTAGGTTCATGGCCTGGTCGAAGACAACACCCAGGTTTCTCAGGTGGGGACGTATGTTGTCTTTAAGGGACCCCAAGTGAGTGGCCACTCTAGCTGCAGTCTTTTCAGCTGCTACGATCAGCACCTCCGTTTTTTTGCATTTAACTGGAGGAAGTTACTTCCCATCCAGCTCTCAATGCCGAGCAGGCACTCCTGGAGAAGGCTGAGTTTCTCCAAGTTGTCGGGTTTAAAAGAGCAGAGTAGTTGTATGTCGTCTGCGTAGCAGTGGTATTTAATGCCGGTGAATTTATTGATGAGGAGGCCTAGGGGAAGCATGTAAATGGCAAAAAGGAGTGGTCCTAGCACCGATCCCTGTGGTACCCCACATGAGAGGGGGGTGGGGTCAGATTTAAAAGGACCCACAGTCACCGAGAACGTTCTCTCCCTTAGATAAGAGGCAAACCAGTTTAGAGCGCTCCCAGAGATGCCCACCCACTCCCTGAGCCTGTCCAAAAGGATGTTGTGGTTGACCGTATCAAACGCTGCGCTCAGGTCTAACAGGACCAGAACAGAGCATTCACCAGAGTCAGCAGACATCAGGAGATCATTGGATACTCTGAGAAGGGCAGATTCAGTGGAGTGGAGTTTGCGGAAGCCAGATTGTAATTTGTCACAGATGTTATTTTGCGGCATGTGGGTGGTGAGCTGGTTGGCTACAACCTTTTCTAACACCTTTGATGCAAAAGGCAGCTTGGAGATGGGTCTGAAATTGTTATGGATGGTGGGGTCTAGGTTGGGCTTTTTAAGGAGTGGCTGTACGACTGCCTCCTTAAAATAGATTGGGACAGAACCAGAGGCTAGGGATGAGTTTATGATAGTGACTAGACTGGGGCCAACAGAGCAGAAAACTTCCTTAAACATGGATGTAGGAAGGATGTCTAGGGGGCTCGAGGAGGTCTTCATGGAGGTGACTAAGATGGTGAGATCATCCAGAGAGACAGGTGAGAAATCGCTCAGGGATGCTTGAGTGGTGGGATGGAGGGGAAGGGGGGATAGCGAAGGAGTGATGTTTGCCATTATGTTTGCAACCTTGGTGACAAAAAAATTGAAGAAAGCGGTTACAGTCCTCATTTGACAGCACTGGTGTAGGGGGGGGGGGCTGACAAGTGTGTTAATGGTTTTAAATAATACTCTGGGATTGTGCTTGTTGGATAAGATTAAATTACTGAAATAGGTAGCCCTGGCGGACTTTACTGAGTTATTAAACTCAGCCCTCAGCTCTTTGAGGTATAGACGATGAACTTCTAAATAAGAGGGCCAAATCGTAATTTACATTGTTTAATTGATATGTTGGTATACACAATATCCTGAAGTCTATATGGGGACATCAACTTCTCCTCCAATGGTTGCCAAGATACAGCTGCTTGAGCGTCAAACCAAGTGATCAAAGGTCTCAGAGAGAAAGCTTGAAAATAATATTTAAAGTTTGGAAATGCTAAGCCCCCATCGAGTTTACTCCTTTGGGCAGTTGATCTCTTCAAGCGCGGGCGTTTATTGTTCCAAACGAATTTATATGAGGCAGAGTGCAATTTCTGCCAGTAACCAGCAGGAGAAGGTAACGGGAGCATGGAGCTGATAAAGTTAATTCTGGGTAGAATATTCATTTGAATTATTGACGCACGGGCCTGTAATGATTTTTTTAATTTGGACCATCTGTTAAAGTCATTCGTAATCCTGTCACCCAAGCTGGAGTAATTATACCTTACCGTCTGGCTAATAGTGGGGAATATTTCAATCCAGAGACATTTAAAGTGCTCCACCATAAGTATGTTTGCCGGTAGGATGGTAGCCTTCGCAGGCTCATTAAGTGGAAGAAAAGCTGATTTTGGCCAGTTGATCTTAAAGCCGGACAGGCTGCCAAATTCATCTATCACGCCGAGCAGATGAGGTAGAGAGACGGAGGGATTCTGCATAAACAGGAGTACATCATCTGCGTATAAGCTAATATGGTGATGTGTGCCCTGAATTGAAATAGGAGATATAATTTGGGATTGTCTTATGTATTGAGCTAGAGGTTCGAGGGATAAAGCGAAGAGTCAGGGACTAAGAGGACAACCCTGTCTAGAAGAGCGCGAGACAGAGAAGAGTGGTGAACAGAACTTTCCCGTTAATATCATGGTATATATTTGTTATTTATTTTTGGTATAGTGCTTAACAAGCATAATTTAATGTTGCCCAGTTGTGGCCTGTTGAGGGGCAATACACATCAAAAGTTCCAAAACATCTATTGTATTTGTATGATCCACTATATAAACATAGTAATTATAATATCTACATACATGGCATTTGATTGGAGGCTAGTCTCAATTTGTCCCACAGCAACATTGAAATAGTTTAGATTTGTGTATGTTGTTTGAGTAAAAAAATATATATATTGAAAGTAACGCAATAGTTACTTTCTGAAGTAACTAGTTACTTTTATCATTTGTAACTGAGTAAGTAATTTAGTTACTTTTTGGAAGAAGTAACTAGTAACTGTATTTGCCAAGCTCATTATTTAAATACAGTCAGGGTTGTGTAGCCCCTTAGCTACAGTCTGTTTGTTATTTCTTCCCTATATGAGCGACCTTAGGTTTTATAAAAGGCACTATATAAAACGAAGTTATTATTATTATTATTATTATTATTATTATTATTATTATTATTATTATTATTATTATTATTATTATTATTATTATTATTATTATTATTATTATTATTATAAAATGTATAATTAATTAATAATAACCTTCACTAGAATATAATCTAATTATGAAATCAAATAGCCAGGGCTTTACAATTTAATAAAGAGATTGAAAACAATTAAATGGGATATAAACGGAATATAGCCCAATATGATTAGAATATTATTTCATTGTATGGTACATTTAATTTAGTTCCTATCCCATTTAATATATATTCTTTATTAAGTTGTAAAGCCCTGGTCTATATCTGATTTAATTTAGATTATAGTGAAGGAGACGAGGTCTTATTAATAAATTATTAATACATTTTTAATTTAATAATAATAATAATAATAATAATAATAATAATAATAATAATAATAATAATAATAATAATAATAATAATAATAATAATAATAATAATAATAATAATAATAATAATAATAATAATAATAATAATAATAATAATAATAATAATAATAATAATAATAATAATAATAATAATAATAATAATAATAACTTCAGAATAATAATAATCATGACATTGCATTACTGCTGACCAGCACCTATATCAGAAATAAATGTTTACTGTATTGATCATCATCTCAGAAGCAAGCATTTGAAATGTCAGATAGCCTTATTTCTAAATCACGAGTTGCGAAGGCTATTGGCACTCGGCTTTATATTTCTCGAACAAGTTAGATACTGTTCATAACTCATAAGATCTATTTTCTTTAGTATTCCGTTCATTTTGTATTGTATTTCGTTTACTTCGTAGTGTATAGAGGAATGCAAAAGAATATAATCTTTATTGTCATTGTTGGTCCAACGAAATTGAGTTTAGAGTATCACAGTAGCGGCTGCTGGTTCTCTCTCCACTAGGGGCGCTATACCAAAACATTTTGCAAACATGTACAGTACCACGCAACCGACTCATGGCAAGACGTGAGCGATTCGACTCACGCTCACGGCAATGAATCGGCTCTTATGAACGAGTCGCTCAGCTGTTACTACAACAACACACAACCAGTCAAATAAAGTATAGTCTAATTCACAACTTGAAACACAATATATAAATAGAAAAGTTAGAAACAAAACTCTCTCCGTCTCCAAACACACGCAGATCTCTCCCTCTCTCTCCTTCTCTCTCTCACACACAGCGCGACGTGGAATCGATTCGTTACACAATCAGACCTAGTATATGTAGTATTATATACCAAGAATAACTTCAGTATGAGTACAGGGCTGTACACATATTTTGCATATTGTTAAACGAGCCAAGGCTAGCTATTAAACTATCGATATGAATCGAAAATCTGGGACCCTGATGTAAACAAGACAAACGTCTTTCTCTGGTCTGCATCCCCTTAACAATTGTGTGTATTGAGCCGTACTGTATTGTACCCATTCTGCAATCTGTTAATAAAGTTTTCATTCATTCATTCATTCAAACATAGACGATATTGAACAAGCCATAATCCACGTATTTTCAATCCAAAAGAAAGAGAGAGAGAGAGAGAGAGAGAGAGAGAGAGAGAGAGAGAGAGAGAGAGAAGCGTTATCTGAGTGGCTGAGAGAGAGAGAGAGAGAGAGAGAGAGAGAGAGAGAGAGAGAGAGAGAGAGAGAGCATTTTAGTAACGTTACATTTTCAACAAGATTGCTGCTATTTAAACACTTCATGGAAACGGGGTAACGTTAACCTTATGTCGACTGTAGTATTGTATGACCTCGACATAACGTTTAAACGTTAACGTTACTCCGTTTCCATGCAGTAATTATAAAAGTGGCCAGCTAAGCTAACGGAGCTAACAGCTAGCAGTAGCTAACGTTAGCTGAAAGCTGTAACGTTACAACGAATCAGCTGTTGATATTATGCGGCATCAGTAGACAACGTATCATGTATTAAACTAGAGTTAAGATCGCTAATCTACCTTGTTGTTGGCTTGTTGATAAAGTATATCCACTCCATGGCATTGTCCATCCAGCCTGTGTTGATGTCCATCCATTGTCCATGCATGTCCCTCCACACTGCATCCATAATATAGCTTGTTAATAGCCAACAAGTACTGTGAGTGCCTTTGTCCATGTCCGCCTCGAACAGCCTGCAAACTACCTGGTGTTCTATCGCCATGCTCTAAGACAAACTCTAACCTTAACCAACTTTGAAAGAGTGCCTAAGCCTAACCGTTGAAAGAACTTGCCATCACGCTCAAAGACAAATATCTGCATCACACAACACAACAACAGCATAAACTCATGTTGCAAACTGCGGTTACGGAAAGTACCGCGTCGGCCAATCAGAGAGCTTTTAGACGCTCGGCTGCTTGCTAGGTCGTTTCAAACCAGCGCCCGAGTTCCATCATAATACATCATATTCAACGCAAAGCGCGTGGCTGCGACGGATACAGCGATGAACCAGTGCACGGCGGGCACGCGCACTCCAGGCGCAATTGCGCCTAGCCCAGAGAGAAATACGGTGAGGAGAAATGCCTGCGGCTACGTAATGAAAAGGTCTATATCAGACAGAATCGTCACTTCCTGTTCAGGAAAACTATTATTAATCTTTGTAAAATTAAGTTATATTGTGCATTGGAAACACAAACATACTTAAAATGAGTAAATATTATTCATTTTAAACATGTTTATATTATTTATAGGGCTATAAAACAAAAAACAAAGATGTTTTTTTTTCTTCTTCTCTCATTTAACAGGTGGGTCGGCGCCCTAGCGCCCCCGGTGGCGAGCCGCCACTGGAGTATCACCACATACAAACATACTGAATATAGCATGTATAAATAATAACATCAATAATATAATATCAATGTCCCAAGTGCAATAGTGTTAGTGCAAATGAATAGTATGACAGTCAAGTTGAGTTAATGGATGGAGTGATTTCTTGATTTCTAATTTCTTTTCTTTTTTTGGACAGCGCGCTAAACTTGACAGCACGCTACATTTCGACACACACATTTCTGCCAAGAGCGCGGTCAGGAGTGCAGACTAGAGTGCAGACTGCTCGCAGCCACACATATTGGCCGTGTCTGCGCTGGTATCTCATCGAGCAATGTGCTTTTGTGGATACCTCGCAGACGCAGAGCAGGCTCCGCGAATGCAATTTGCTTCGCGCAATCCATTCTGTGTGGATTCCGCCCTGTGTGTCTGTACTTCTTTATTATCTCCCGTCCTCCCCAATTTTTTAACTCACCAGCCACTACTGACACACACATTGGGGGATGTTTTATAAATATAATATAATATAATAATTTGTGCTTCACCAAAAAAATTTGGCCAGCAGCCGCCACTGTAATACACAGATGTGTACTTTGGTAGAAGATAGCTCCTAACAGGGGCGACAGTGGCTCAGGAGGTAAAGCAGTTGTCTGGCAACCCGGAGGTTCCCAGTTCGATTCCCGCTCCTCCCGGGCAGCATGTCGAAGTGTCCTTGAGCAAGACACTTAACCCTTAATTGCTCCCGATGAGCAGGTTGGCACCTTGCATGGTTGCCTCTGCCATCGGTGTGTGAATGTGTGGTGGGTAATATGTGAGGAACAAATTGTAAAGCACTTTGGATAAAAGCGCTATATAAATGCAGCCATTTACCATTTACCATTTTATATAACTGAAACTGTTCACAACAAGGTCTGTGGATGATCTTGAGTTTGTGTAGTTTGGAGATCCCCAAACTGACCATTCAGCTCCATTGTACTGGAGTGACGGAAGACATCTCTATGGCACTGTGACAGTGCCATACTGTACAGACACACACACTCATTTGTCTGTCTTTCCATATAACGGTATAATGTAATGTGGTGCGTTTCATGTGGACACTAGCGCACATGGAAACACACACACGCCATATGCCGCGGAGCAACACACACACACACACACACACACACACACACACACACACACACACACACACACACACACACACACACACACACACACACACACACACACACACACACACACACACACACACACACACACACACACACACACACACACACACACACCAAACATTCCCTCCTGTCAGTTTTCCGAATGTCCGAATGCGCACAATCATTTCATTACATTTCCGTGGTTATAGCAGAATGACGTTCATTCAGCAAGACGTTCATTCATCACATCACATACACATTTATTACTCACATTGTCACGATGCATTCGCTTCCCTCTGCACTTCTCCTAGGTTGACGTGTTGGCCAAGCAGAGGCACACATGTCTGCCAGGTTAAATGGGAGGGGTTGGCGCAGGGCCATCGTCACGTGAGCGATATTATTGTATTGTACTGTTTACTTGTTTATCTTTAATTCAAACAGTTGGAAAGTATGTGTGATATAGTGGAGGATATATATATTGTGTGTAGGAATTGGTTTAATGTGTTAATAATAATAATAATATGTACATCCTGTTTAAAGCCTAGTGGGAGGGGCTATTGGATATAAGAGAGCTGCTTTGGCCCAGGGAGGTCAGTCTTGAATGGACTGAGTTACAGTACAGTGAAGGTAACCGGAATCCCTTGAAAAACGTGTTGGTATTGCTTGTAGTGGAAGTAGTAGTAGGAGATTGTGTATGTAGACATTGTGTATTAAGTATATTGTGTTTTGTTTAGTTGTTTTCTCTTTTTCCACTTTTGTTAGATATAGTAAGTATAGAGTATTTTGTTTTATGTTACTTTCACTTTTCAAATTTTTTGTAAAACTATATCACCTCTGCACTTTTGGGAGGCGGGAAATAAAAACCCACCAACGAGATCCTTCCGACTACGCCTGTTTATGAGAGATTCAAAGGAGTTCGAGAGAGGACCCCGTCACAGGCACATATCTCAAACTCATTACATCACGCCAAAACAATCCGGGTAAGAGGGAAACAACTTTTAAAGGTACAGTAAGATGACATGGATAACATGAGGTGACAACAGCATACAATTGACCATATTCACACAGTGGCCATTTTGCTCTTATGTCATGCTCAGGTTGGGATTCCTTTCCACCCTGTTCCCACCTTGGTTCCAGCACTGGGTCGAGTCAGCTCCTCATGCAGGGTAGAAATGAATACACCCATGTGATGAAAACTACAATGTTAGAGAGGAGAGTGAGGTAGGTTTCTGCCTATAATCTTTGGCTGACTGAAATTACTGAATTTCATTGATTGTTTGATTGTGATCGTTTGCATGTAGGCAGTGTGTGGGAAGTGGATAGTTATCCTGAGGGGGGAGATAGAGAGAGAGAGAGAGATGCATGTCTGCGCAATGTACATACCTGCATGTGTGGATGTTAATTATGTAGTTATATATGCCATAGTTGACTTTTCTTTTTCTTTTTTATTATTATTATTATTATTATTATTATTATTATTATTATTATTATTATTATTATTATTATTATTATTATTATTATTATTATTATTATTATTATTACCAATTCTTATTTTTCTTTACTGTACAGCACTTCACAGTTTATGTCTTATCTATACAAAGCTATTAGGCCTAATGCAGAAAGAACGCTGGTTGCTTGTGAATGTAGCCATGTTCTATCATGTTCATATTCTTTCGATGCTTCCTAGTGTTAATGGAAAGCGGCCGGGCTGGTAAACACCATTATAGAGGAGGTTGACATGTCTAGTCACGTAGGGTTGCTATGTTTGCTGAATTACTTTATCGACTGCAGACATAATGAGTTCACAGTACACTGATGTTTTGTGGTAGTGGGATCCAATAACGTTTTTTATGCTACATACAGTACAGTACATCTCTCCCTCCATTTTGTATTTAAACGTCTCTATAGCAGTCAATATAAACAATCCCCATATAAATCACACACAAAGTACCTCCTGCTGCTTCATTGAATATTCTCTGCTGCTGGTAGCATGGATTTGGGATAAATAAATAATAATGGGTTTCTTTATTTATTTTCTCAATTCTCCACTTGAAATTATTTATCAAAATGTCCAATCTAACGAATTTCGTTTGCTCATAATAGCCTACTGGTGAATAACATGGACAAATAAATTATAAATTATTTTGTGCAGACCATGCATGGTGCAGAATAACCACAAATCCGGCCCTCAATTAATATCGCCGCAGGGGGGCATAATCCCACGGGACAATGCATTGGGAACTTGTGTCCCACATGGACATCTAGCCTGTGAATATTATTGCACGGATCGGAATGCGGGCGCTCGCGTGGGAGCTCGCGGAAAATCGGCGAGGTTTTTCCATGTCGCACCCCGACCTTTTCCCAACGTTTTCGCTGATGAAAGTGCATTGGGAAGTCGCGCCCCCCCGCCGAGATCTACCACCAGGAGAAATCTTGCGTCGATCCACACACGGGCGAGCTTGCGCAAAATCACCCACATTTTTCCACGACGCTCACGTAGCTTAGTTACCACCAGATCTCTGAAGACGTTAGGTGTGTCACTTTAACTGCGCGGTGCATTTAGTGCCGGCTATTGTGAATTGGGAGTGTTTTTGGACGAGGCTCATTTGCATAGAAAGGGGAACATGTTCAGCCCATATTATCTCATTTAAATACACGCCAATAGCACCGGACGCAATGCTGATGGAACGCAGTTACCACCTCATTTCACCCATTCCGCCTCCTCTGTGAATAGCAAACTGTGTTTCAGAGCTATTTGCGCCGGCTTAGCGTCAGAAAAAGCCGTGCAATCCCTTTGTGAATTCACCCTATGGTCTTGATAGGGCATTTATCAACATTACAACTTGTTTTCAGCCTTCATGTGTGCCAAAAGAAGGCTTTGTAAATCATCATCAAAAGGTGCTATGACTAATAACTGACCTCTCTCCTGAAGATAGTAGATGACAGGATGATGCACCAGTAGGTCTGAGCACAGTGGCATCCGTATCATTTGGAAATTCACAACGGTAATTTCAGTACATCTCTCCTGATTTTCATAGATATGACATACTGACGAGGTAGAAGGGCATCCGATACACGTAGGCCTGCCGCGATAAGCAATAAAACCATTAATTGCCGCGATAATTAAAATGAATGCAATGATTTTGATGGGCGCGATTAATTGCTATTTGCGCGTTTGTTTTAATGAGGCGGAACCAGTACCCCTCGTCAGTCACTCTCCGTGTGGGGAGGCGGGCCGCTGGCTCCTTTTAACCAAGTAGCGTTATTTGTAGTGTAACGTTAGCTATTTTTAGACCCAAGTAGTTACTCGCTACTGCCCGGAGAAACTGGACTGCTAAATAAAGATGAAAGATCGAGCGTTGATGCTCATTCAATGCTAACAACATTAGCTAAATAGCTAACAAACGAAATACAACGTATAGCATAGCTACAACACAGAATAACGTTAATACAATTACATGCATCATTGTTTACAATGAACGGTGGGGCTAGTCAAAGGACTGGACACGGGGACAAGTTAAACATGAATTAATTTATTATAACAGGTAGTTTCGAGTCGTGCCTACGCACCACAGGGCTACTATTCTATTATATACGGATTTGACGCTTCCTCCTCATCGTTGATTGCCTGTAGTAGCTGCATCTAATGTTAGTAGCTAACGTTAAAACTAACCTAAAGTTAGTTGTTCACCAACAATCTCAACATTTGTTTTATCATTAGCTCAAAAACACAGAACCGGACGAGACAAGTTGTCCGCTCATAGGTTCTGCTAGGATAATCACAACAATACTTCCGGTCCGGTCGGTGGGCTTCAAAATAAAAGTCTAAAACACCGGAAAAGACGGAGCGGTGGGCTTAAAAATAAAAGTCTAAAACACCGGAAAATACGTTTATTTTGTACAGCGTTTTCCTCCACGAGTACTCAAGTACATCATGTGATCAATCGATCTGGATTATTTTTGCCCATCTCTAGTTTATCCTGTGCTGAAGTCTCCATTCCAATAGAGTATATTTTGGTGTTTATTTGATTATTGTTTCACTGCCTTTTTATTTATTACGTTTCCAGTTCTTTCCTCACACTTTATTAACATTTTGTACATGGTACATTAATAATACATGTACATGTTAAAAGGATGACACAAAAAACCAGACAGAGGGCTTGTTTCCAGTTTCAGTTTGTTTTATAATAAACAATCAAACTGAGCATTTTTTTATTTAGGATATTTAAAATGTCTTCCAATGTTAAATAAAAGTTTATTGCACTTTTCAAGAAAATTGAGAACTTTTGGGAAATAAATTTCTCCAAAAAAAATTCTCTAACCGGTCGCAATAATATCGCTTATCGCGATATTTTCGGGGGCAATTAATCGCCCAGCAAAATGTGTTATTGTGGCAGGCCTAGATACACGGCTCATAAATAATGTCTATGTGGAAAGGTATTGAGTGCAGATTGCCAGGGGCTGGTGTTTAAGCGCACAGCAAGTCTAACATCTAGTTTAATTCACATGTCTGTCTGTCTGTCTGTCTGTCTGTCTGTCTGTCTGTCTGTCTGTCTGTCTGTCTGTCTGGCTGGCTGGCTGGCTGGCTGGCTGGCTGGCTGGCTGGCTGGCTGGCTGGCTGGCTGGCTGGCTGGCTGGCTGGCTGGCTGGCTGGCTGGCTGGCTGGCTGGCTGGCTGGCTGGCTGGCTGGCTGGCTGGCTGGCTGGCTGGCTGGCTGGCTGGCTGGCTGGCTGGCTGCATACCTCCCCCCTGTGGTTCAATTTCAGTAACAGCTTACATTACAGTCCACCACATGCCTGGGAGAAGTTTAGTTCAGAAAGGACAGGGCTGAAGTTGGTTTCCATTATGAAAATACTCTTCTGTCAGAAACTGTGCCTTTAAACAAGTTGTTTGGACTTGCATCTTTATGTGATGTCACACCCAAAAGCACATTGCCATGTGTGTGTAATGACTCTTGTGTGCATGCATGTGAAAAATGTGTGTGTTTCTGACAAAATATATTGTGATAAGTTTGATATGGAGAGGGAATCTTAAACAACCAATGGTACACACTACGCTGAAAAGCATGTGCATATCTGTTTGTGGAGTGAATTTGTGGAATAATTTACCTGAATACATCAAACTGAGTAAACATGTGGCACAATTTAAAAAGCAGCTTAAAAAATATACATTAGAGAAATACAGATATGAGTAATGCGGATAAACAATATGTTATATTGCGTTATGTAGTGTTGTATTGTATTTACTGCTGTCAAGCTAATCAAGTTTTTTCTTTTTGTACTATAAGTAAAAGTATATTCTATAATGTATTATACTAAATTATGTTATATCAAGTAAAATTAATGGAAGAAGAAATGTAAATGTAAGGGGGTAGGGATCAATAAGCTTAGCTTCCCTCTACTCCTTTTTTGAACATGTCAACTAACTACATTGCTCTTGACTTTTTGTTTATAATTTCTTTTTTATTATGATTGTTCTGTTTGACGGAGCTTGATACTGTGATTTGTTTGGAGGAATGTGGGGAATACATGTCAGAAATTAAAAATTTTCATTAATTCATTCATATTGCTGGATCTTGAGTCATATTATCTGCAACGCCTAGTATGACAGTTTGATCTGAATTTTGTTTGACGCTACAGGCTCATACAGCATTGCTAGATGTACAATCAAGGTGGCTCACTCGTTACTAGGATTGGGTACCATTCACATTTGATACCTGGGAATCGATACCAGTACCCGACGGTACCTTTTTTCAGTACTTTACTCTCTCTGTAATAACAAAATGTTATTTCAGTTGTAAAACTATACTAAAAGTCTAAACTTCTCAATTTTAACATTGTTATCACACCCCACAAACTAAAACCCATCCCTAGCTTGATGGGTATCGGTCAAGTGTTTATAGAATTGAGCGTTGAGGAAAGACAGACTAACGTTAGAGAACTATGAAGAGACAAAAGCCATAAAAAAAAAATATTACAAAAAAAAAAAATCACAAAAAAAAAAAAAAAAAACTTTGGGGGGGGGGGGGGGGGGCGGCGCAGTGGTGAATCTCGCCTAGGGCGCCAAATGTGCTAGGTCCGCCCCTGTTAGTATAGGTATTGTTTGTATTATATTAAGGTGTGTAATTACCTTTTTCTTTCTCCCTTTCCCAGGTGCCGCCCGTCTCTCTGATTGCCTGATGAGTGGCAGCTGTCAGCTTCAAGGGACGGGTGGATAAAGCCTGACAGCCTACACACACTCTGGGCGCCTTGTGACATTGCCACTGTTGAGTGGATTGTGGGGTTGCTTATTTGCCATTTTTGCCACTTCGTGTGGAGTTAATATTGTATTGACCTTACTGCCATTATTGTACGTTTGGTTGGTTCACTCGCTATTCTTAGTAGCATTATTGTATCTTGCTGGTTTAATTACCGTGTAAACTTGATTGTGTCCTGTGACACTTGGGTTACTTGTGTTTGTCCGTTTGTCTGGTCATATATTCCTGTTTGTTCTCCCCTCCCCTTTTCCCTTGTATTAAATATCATTGTGGGTTTCATTCCCCTCTTTATTTAATAAATATAATTAACCTTTGGAAAACGCATTTGTTTATTTCTTACCTACGGGACCTGTGCTTAAAGCACACACTGGACAGGCTGGCTTCACAACAGCCCGCTCCAGCTATAATTTGTTTGGTCGTCAGACCTTTGAATGTGACAACATGTATTATGTATTATTATTTTTTAAGTTTAAATATCAACATTATCTGGCGATCCTCAGTAAATACTATCAAACTCCTCTGACCTCATCTGGTCTTTCCTTCATTACAATTTACTCAAGCATAGTAACAGACACAATATTTCTGACACTGGGAATACATTCCTTGAGGTCCATAGTTCAGTTTTGGGTCCTGTCCTTTTTATAATTTATATTAATGATATTGTTTCTTCTTTGTATGGATGTCTGTTACAATCACGGCCAGGGCCACTCTCACCTGCTGCTTCCACGCCCTTATATGGGCAGCTTCCTACCCACGCTTCCACACGCTGTCATCTGGGATCAATCGACGCACCTGAGACTCGTCGGATCATCAACGGCTCTGATATGAGTCCTGCGTTTCCTGCCACTCACCGTCCGAGTGTTGCTTCACCAGCCGTGGTACTAGGACTCTCTACTGTTGCTTGCTCAGTCTCTTTAACCTGCCTTGCTCTAACCTGTTCTCTCTGTGTGTAGGACTACACGCTCCCGGTCTGCGTCTCACCCCGAGACACCACCAGCCTGAACTCTCCCTGGGAATCACAAAGCCTGGACTCTTCCTAGGAATCACCTAGCCTGGACTCTTCCTGGGAATCACCTAGCCTGGGAATCACACGGAGGGACCTTCCTTCCCCCCGTCGCACATTCCTAACATTCTCTAACGGTATACTAATACTAGCCGAGAGTAGGTCAAATTTTGGCTGGTAGCTCTCGGCTAGGTGGTAAATTAAAAAGTAGATCTTGGTTCAAAAAAGGTTGGGCACCCCTGCTCTAACCTGTCTGCATGGTACCTTGAAATAAACATCATAAACCGCCTCATTCTCCTCTCCCATGTGTTCTGCTCTTGGGCTCAAGTTGACGCTACCCTAACAGATGTCATGCCCATTTGTATGCTGATGATACAATTGTGTACTGTATTGCTGACGCTGTACAGTTGGCCATTGAGAAATTGCAACTTTCCTTTTATGATCTAGTCTACAGGATGCCCTTGCTAGTCTTAAATTGGTTCTTAACACTTTGAGTGCCAGCCACGACAATTGTCGTCTTATCAGACCCCCCATTGAGTGCCGACGACGTGAAATGTCGTTTGTTTGCCGTATTTTTTTTTATTGGCGATTTGAATTCATATTTCATCAATCGGTAACATTATCACGTCTCATGGCTTCTCCTACCATTGTTATGCCGACGATACTCAACTCTTCCTCTCCTTCCCTCCCTCAGATATCCACGTCTCTGAGCGGATCTCGGCCTGTCTGTCCGACATCTCCGCCTGGATCACGTCCAACCACCTCAAACTGAACCTAAGCAAAACAGAATTGCTCCACCTGCCGGCCAAATCCTCCCCCCTAACCGACCTTTCAATCACAGTCGAGAATGCAGCTGTGACTGCGTCCCCGACCGCCAAGAACCTTGGTGTTGTCCTCGACGACCAGTTGAACTTCTCTGCTCACATCGCAGCGACGACCAGAACCTGCCGATTCCTCCTGAGCAACGTCAGAAGGATCCGCCCCTTCCTGACAAAAGAAGCCACCCAACTCCTCGTCCAATCAACAGTCATCTCCCGCCTCGACTACTGCAATGCACTGCTCGCTGGCCTCCCGGCCACTGCCACTAAGCCTCTTCAACTCATTCAGAACGCAGCGGCCTGCCTGATCTCAAACCTACCGAAGTCGGCCCATGTCACCCCACTTCTTAGGGACCTGCACTGGCTCCCCATTGCTGCACGAATCCGCTTCAAGGCCCTCGACCTAGCATACCGTGCGGCAAAGGGAACCGCTCCCGCCTACCTCCGGTCAATGGTCTCTAACTACACACCCTCAAGACCCCTACGCTCTGCATCTTCTGGCCGCCTCAGACCTACTCCTATCCAAGCTCCGGGAGGGTCATCAAAGAGAAGTCGCCTATTCTCAGTCCTTGCCCCACAATGGTGGAATGAACTACCCACCCCAGTTAGGACAGCCGAATCACGTCCAATCTTTCGCCGTCGACTAAAGACGCACTTCTTCAACCATTATCTGAATAAAAAAAAAAAAAAAAAAAAACTATAAAAAAAAATCTAACCCTAACTAACCGTACTGTCATGCACTTGTCCTAATAAACTAACCTACACTGTAGCACTCAACACTTTGATGAACATTGTTGCTCAGCTGATAGAGTTGTGCCCTTCCTGATGGCTTGTCGTACAGAACTTGTAAGTCGCTTTGGATAAAAGCGTCAGCTAAATGACTAAATGTAAATGTAAATCGAGCCTCGGGTTAGTGCTGCAGAGTCTCTCTGAGCTCAATTGGGAAGATACTGCCCCCTATCGTCTCTCCCTGTGTAACTGCACCCCATCAGTTCTGACTGATGCAGGGGGAGTGGTCAGTTTCCTCATTTAATTTTTCCCTCAAGGCATCTGAAGGATCGATTGTGCTCGCCGGCCCGGAAAACCCGTGGATTATGTATTTACAGTATCAACACTGTAATCAATAAGCGTGATCGATATTTGGAATGGCGATCAGGAATTGGAATAATCTTTTTGGATAACATCTGATCTCAGGTAAGGAATCTATTTTACCAGTCTTAGGATAATCAGACCTGTTTTCACGGAGATATAAGCGTTTGCCCTATGTGTGTATGTGGCTCTGTGGCTGTGATCGCTGATGAGGAAATGAGAATCGATTTTTCAGCCCGCCTCTATAGCGTGCATAAGTACATATACTATCGATAATCTAGCGTTTATTTGAAAACGATTCATAAATAGGCCGAAAAATTACAGTTTTTGTGTATTCTAGAATATTCCAGTAAATGCCTTTTATCACGGAATCTTTATATTTTCCTTGAAAACGAGGGCTTTTCAAAATGCTATAAAACCTATAAAAAACAATCCGTTTCGACAATGTTGACTGCAAACAAGTCATTGATAAACGACAGGCAGATTAGACACATAGCCATAATTTAAAACATAGATTATGCGTTTTCTTAACGCTATAATTGAAGTGGATGCTGGCACTCAACTAAATTTACATTTAAGTTCCATGTGGACAATCTTGCCTCTAACTGAACTGAACATTTTGCAGAAACAGATCCAATTTTCCTCTATTTCGTAGAAAAATTATTGTTGAATCAGTCTTCTTATCAGTTTTGGATTATGATGATGTAATTTATAGGCATGCTGCGGCATCAACTCTTGCGCCAGCTATTATCCTCATCCCTGTAGTCAATGCACCACGCTAAAAGATAGGCATTTTCACTGTGCGTCGCGATTTCCAGTATTGATGTCCATCGGGTCTCTGACATGAAATGGCACAAAATATGCATCAAGTGTGCTGGACGTGTTCCAAGGTGCTCGGATGAAGTGTTTAACTTGCCTGGGTCCAAATTCTCCCCCCGGACCATATAAAATGTAACACACAGTGTGAAATAAGGTTTCAAAGGGTAGGCGATACTGCCACCTAGCAGGATCCGGCCGGCATTGCACTCTTGGGGTCTCAGAATGAGTTCCAATGATAACACAGAGGTCCCCGAGAGTGTATATGATATTAACACATTGAGTGCTATGCCCCTTTGACCATATATGGCCGTTCCGTGCCAGCGCTGAAGTCAATGGGAGGTCGGGGAAATTTGCGAAGGCTTAAACTATATCTTAAATTATGGCTATGGGTCTAAAACACCCCTCGCTTATCAATGACTTTCTTGCAGTCAACATGTATGAAACGGATTGTTTTTTCATTGGTACATTTCCGTTTTATACCGTTTTGAATACGAGTATAGTTTGAGAGTTCTAGTAATTCCAGAGAAATTCCGCGATAATAGCTCTTTAGTGGAATACACAAAACACATTGTAATTTTTTGGCTGATTTATGAATCGTTTTCAAATAAACACTAGATTATCGATAGTATATGTGTACTTATGCACGCTAGAGAAGCGGGCTGAAAAATCTATTATCCATGCCATGGTCAGCGCTAACGTCATACACGCACACACACACATGGCTGAGAAAAAAACATCTGATTAACCCAATACTAGTAAAATAGAGTCCTTACCTCACATCAGATGTTCTGCAAAAAGATTAATCCAATTCCTGATCGCCATTCCAAATATTGATCGCGTTTATTGATCCAACGTTATAGTCCGAAACACATAATCGACGCTGCTCTGAGGGTCCTCAGTTAATCTGGTAACACGATACTGCTTGCCAGAGATGGGAAAACCCCGGACCGGACTTTTTTTCTGATGCACATGGCCACCCAATCCAATCCAATGATGTGCATTACCATCCGGGAGACGATAGGCAGCGGTATTTGCCCTTTCGAGCTCAGACCCATTCACAATGATAACGTCAGGCTGGATGGATGAAAAATGAATGGATATCGCTAATAAAAGAAATAACGATTAAAAGACGAGAAAACTCGTCATTGGCACTCAACGCGTGGCGAGTTAGCACAACTAATCTCGCCGTTGGCACTCAAAGTGTTAAAATCGGAAAAAAGAAAAAACGATCTAAAAATGTAATATTACGTGTTTGGCACTCAACGGTTGGCGAGCAAACACATAATATTATGTGGTTGGCGCAGAATGAGTTAAACCTCTGGATTCTGCATATCACTCAGCTCTTTTTTTTTTAACATAACATAAATTTAGACACACAAGCATTAACAGTAAATATCCTAAGTAAATCACAGGATTATACATTTCAAATCAATATAAATGTAGTTTACGGGATATATACCTAATACTTGCAGTCCAATACAATACATACATATGCTCTTGCTCGCTCTACCCCCCCGGACCCCCACTTGGATAATCCATCCATTTTCATTAGTTTCTAACCAGGAACTACAATTCATATGCTAGTTTTTATTCTCTCCACCACTTCTAACCAAATTGCAATGTTAGTTTCACTGATACCTAAAATTCTTGCTGTAGATATCTCTAGATAAATCACATCGAGATAGGTAAGAATCCATACCTTCCGGCAAATTTTTTCCGGTTGAATCCATCGTGAAGCTATCAGCTTTTTAGCAGCTGTAAGACCGGATAAAACTAGTCTCTTTAGCTGTATAGGGGCTGCATACTGAAAGACATCATTCAACAGCAATACAGCGGGATGTACAGTTATATTCAGAAGTAAGAATTCTGATAATTTCAGGGTCACTTCTTCCCAGAATTTCTTAACAGGTGGGCAATCCCAATACATATGCATAAATGTACCCTCATCACCATTTGTACATAAAGAACATATAGAATCTTGTCTAAGTCCCATTGTGTTCAATCTTATAGGAGTCAGGTATGTCCTGTGAATATAATTAAGATTAATTTGTTGATGATCCGGGTTGCGTGATGCAATTAGAACGTTTGCCCAGACTTCTTGCCAATCAAAATCTACTTCCAAATCTGGTATATCCCTCCTCCATACTAAGTCTAGGGGAAGGATTTCATATGAAGACGTTAGTAAGTGATGATAAAAATCAGATACGAATCCTCTCGATGTCTCTCTTTCATAGAAGAATTTGTGATATCTGTGATGCTCAATTGGTATTTTTAATGGGACTCCATGAGCCTTCAAACATTTTAATAACTGTGCGTAGAAATAATATGTGGAACTGGTGAGGTTACATTTTTTATGTATATCATGATAGCTACAAAAACCCCGTTTGTTGAAAACATCTCCCAATGTATGTATGCCCTGCTTTTCCCATTTGGGGTATCTGATAGGTCGTTTCCCAATAAGGAGTTCATTGTTATTGAATAGGGGAGTATGGCTATGCCAATTATGTTGGTTAGTATATTTTTTTTGTGTTTCTCACCATAACCGAATCACATGTGTAATAAGAGGGCCAAATTTCACTTCGCATTGCTTAATTGATAGTTTGGTGTATACTATGTCCTGCAGTCTATGTGGTGCTACTATCTTTTCTTCTAAGTTTCTCCATGATACTGATGCTTGGGAGTCAAACCAGGTTGTCAGTGGTCTTAAAGAGCATGCTTTAAAATAGTGGTAAAAGTCTGGGAATGCTAATCCACCGTCGGCTTTGTTTCTCTGTGCAGTGAATCTTTTTATTCTTGGAGGTTTATTATTCCAAACAAATGTATATGCGGTGAAGTGTAATTTTTTCCAGTAACCATCAGGAGGGGGTAGCGGTAACTCAGCTCTTCTTTTAAAAGTTTTTTTTTTACTCTGGTGTTTAATTTTCTGTGAATATTGTTTGTATTATGTACTGTTTACATTTTGTACAATCGTCATTTCTGTAAATGAGGGAAACCTCAGAAGCTTACGATTTTAAATAAAGGTTGAAATGAAATAGATGTCCCTAGATACAAATAACATGCAAATGGACCTTTGTAGAAGTGGAGCAATCTTCCATTTACTTGGATATGTACTTTTAAGAGGTTAAGGTTTTTACCGCAATGTGGGCATACAGGAATGGCGAGGATGCAAAGCATGTTAGACGCATTGGACCCGTTACTCGCAAGAGCGGTTATTTAAAGGGACTAAGGTCACTTAAAGGGGACATGCATTATAAATACCTTTTTTCTGTGTTTAGCATGGTTTTATAGTAATAGGGGTTAGTATCAATGGGTCTGTGTCTCTAATTACCATATTGACTCATCAGTCTAGTCTCGAGTTCACGAGATCTTCCCTCACTCAACTAAGCTGTTCTGATTTGACGGTATTGCTGACGTGAATAGGGTATTGACTTGCATAACTATGGTTGACAGCGACAGCAGAGCGAGTGGAAATATTCACTTCCTCAAACAGAGCGAGGCAGAGAGCGCATAGTGTAAGCCGACACTTCCTCAAACGGGTTTTGACTGCGAGCAGGGAGCGGATGAGCGAGAGAGAGGGAGAGATAGAGAGGGAGAGAGATGGGGAGAGAGAGAGGGACCCGTCTTCTCTCACACACACGCGTGTGTCCCTCTTTCTCCCTCACTCCCTCTCTATCTCTCTCCCTCGCAGTCGAGCATATCACTGTAATATCTTTGCGCATGCTCCCACGTGCACGCCCGTATTCCGATCCGTACAATAATAATCACAGGGGTATATATTGTCATTTAAACCAAGTTACCAATGCATTGTCCCGTGGAATTATGCCCCCCCGCGGCGAAATTAATTAGTATCCCCCTCAGTCTCGCTCTATCTCTCTCTGTGCCAGTCGCAGACTGTGTGGATGACTGTCACTCAAAGTGCTTATGGGCAGAGCCAGGCCAACACAGCCTGAAATCCAAAGTGAGAAACATTTGGCTTTTGAGTACTTGATTAGAAATATAAAACAATGAATTTGTTTGAATAAAAGCTTACAGATGTGTTCAATAGACTCACAGAAATTGTGTAAAGTTGCCCAAATAGTGCTAGGAATAGCAATGCATGTCCCCTTTAAGGACACAGCCAGTCCAGTGCTGTGCTTTTGAAGAGGAGGGTCAAATGGCTAGAGACGTAGCATAAGTCTTAAAACTAAAAAAACGACATCTTAAAGCTACATTAATTTCTATGTTTGAAAATATAAATTGCTACACAACCTTTTTTTAAACAACCACGCAGTGAACAACGTCTGCTTTGGTGGTCATGGAATGAGGTGAAACAGAATTGGCAGCCAATTATTTTAGAGCAGAAGTCGAGTGTGTTCTGGAGGCGCTTCCTCTCTTTCGGATAAGTATAAAGATAAAAAAGGATACAACACAGAACCAGAGGAGATGGAATGATTAATAGAACTATTCCTGCTGACAAAACAACTCAACACATGCAATGTGAAGGAGAGAAGGGAAGGGAGACAGAGAGGAGAGATGAGAGGGGGAGAAGAGACAGAGAGAGAGGATGAAGAGTGAAGAGAGCGAGGGGGGAGAGGAGAGATGAGAGGGGGAGAAGAGACAGAGAGAGATGGTGAAGAGTGAAGAGAGAGTGGGGGAGAGGAGAGATGAGAGGGGGAGAAGAGAGAGAGGATGGAGAGTGAAGAGAGAGGGGGAGAGAAGAGATGAGAGGGGGAGAGGAGAGATGAGAGGGGGAGAGACAGAGCGAGAGGATGGGGAGTGAAGAGAGAGGGGGGATAGGAGAGATGAGAGGGGGAGAAGAGAGAGAGAGAGGATGGGGAGTGAAGAGAGTGGGGGAGAAGAGAAAGAGAGGATGGAGAGTGAAGAGAGAGAGGGGGAGAGAAGAGATGAGAGGGGGAGAGAGGCAGAGAGAGGATGGAGAGTGAAGAGAGGGGGAGAGAAGAGATGAGAGGGGGAGAGAGACAGAGAGAGAGAGATGATGGGGAGTGAAGAGAGAGGGGGGAGAGGAGAGATAAGAGGGGAAGAAGAGAGAGAGGATGAGGAGTGAAGAGAGAGGGGGAGAGGAGAGATGAGAGGGGGAGAAGAGAGAGAGAGGATGGAGAGTGAAGAGAGAGGGGGAGAGAAGAGATGAGAGGGGGAGAGAGACAGAGCGAGAGAGGATGGGGAGTGAAGAGAGCGGGGGATAGGAGAGATGAGAGGGGGAGAAGAGAGAGAGAGGATGGAGAGTGAAGAGAGAGGGGGAGAGACAAGTAGGAAAGGAAAAAACGGGAAGAAGAGAAGAGAGAGGAAATATTACGAGAAAGAAGAGGTAGAGAGAAAGGAGAGAATAGAATATTAGATGAGAAGAAACTAGAAATACAAAGAAGGTCATCATTTCGAGGTACTTGTACTTTACTTTATTTTCATTTTAGGGAAGTTTGTACATTTACAAAATGTAAAAGGAAACATTGTACTTTTTACTCCACTACATCCATCTGAAGCCATCAGTTACTAGTTACTTTGAAGAAAAGTATTCTGCACAAAAAGCAGGGCAGACAACTATGAAGATAACATACTTTAACATTTTACGCCAGGCAACGTCAAGAGGACGTAATTGCATTACTGGATCACAGCACTTCAACACAACCAATGGATCATGGGTTGAGTGCTCCCAAGCACTGGAATACATGTCATACAAATTGTGTACTTTTACTTTCGATACTCAGTAGTAAGTGATACTTAACCCTTTCACTACCACACTACCAAAGGGTTAACCCTTTCACTGCGACAATACAGAAGGTTAACCCTTTCACTGCCACACGACAAAGGGTTAACCGTCTGTAGTGTGGTAGTGAAAGGTTAACCTTCTGTAATGTGGTAGTGAAAGGGTTAAAGTACATTCAATATCAAATACTTGAAATACCGTACTTTTACTTAAGTAGAATCTTGAATGGAGGGCTTTCTACGTTTACCAGAGTGATATTTTACCTTGGCATTTCTACTTTTAACTTAAGTAAAGAAACCGTGTCTTTCTTCCACCGCTGCTTGTGGATCAAAGGGGAAAGATCAGGCGAGAAGGAAAGAAGAGAGGTAATCTCTTGGCATCCCAGAGAAACGTCACATCCATACAGGCTGTTTAAACAGGTCGTTTCCTGAGCATCTGCACAACAATATAGCACTCAGGATGCATGTAATGATAGGAGCGCTCATTGTAACCCGTAGCGCTGCAGTGCGAGTGGGATTTTACTGAAGAACGTTGCATCCCAGATGCTCAGATAAGCATTGTTTTCAATTTCCAGCACATACACAAGAACATGCAGGCAATCACAGTCACACATACCCACGCACTCCGCTACATGGATGTATCACCTACACAATCACATGCAATATAGGCCTACACAAACAAACACACACGCATACGTACACATGCACATGCATCCAACTCGTTCATGCACATTGAGACTGACACCAATAGGAGAGTGCAAGCAGCGAGCATAAACAGCCTTTGATGTCATGATGACATCATAACAAGATTCTAAACGGTATTTACATGTATTTTTAGCTTGGGGCAGGAGGAGAAATGCTCTCAATATCAATTTTGCATGAAGGCTTCACACACTGATACTTAATAATTTACAGTGAGTTCATCAATGACATCAGCGGCTGTGTGTGTGTGTGTGTGTGTGTGTGTGTGTGTGTTTGCATTTACATATATGTAGATCCTATATTTATATTGTCAAAGTTAACGCGGTATTAACTTGTTATCGCCCGATTCTATTAACGCCACTATTTTTTTTAACTCACGATTAACTTAAAAAAATATATCTTTATTATTATTATTTTTTTTTTTACTAGACTTCACTCAGGTGTATTATTGATGCTCTCATTGATACTATGTTTGTTTCTGAAGTGTGTGTGTGTGTGTGTGTGTGTGTGTGATATAGAGAGAGAGAGAGAGAGAGGGGGGGGGGGGGGGTGAGAGAGATGAGGAAGGGGCAAGAGAGAAAGAGAGCTGGGAGAGTGTGTGTGTGAGAGAGAGAGGGGGGTGTGTGATTACTCAGCCCTTGTGTGGGTGAATGTAACAAGTTCCTAACGTTTTCTTTCCCCTATTATTTCATGCACACTTTATTCATTGTTTTAAATTATAATTTAATTGCAATGCATGAGGGTCATCCGTTTGTGTTAAATGGCTGCATAAAGCAAGCATTTGTTGACTCTCATGTTGATAAGAGTATTACAACTTGGAACTTGAAAAAGATCTGTTTAAGGTAGATAAAAAAAAATGCAATTAATTTGCGATTAATCGCGAGTTAACTATGGACAATCATGTGATTAATCGCGATTAAATATTTTAATCGATTGACAGCACTAATTTATATCTGTACATATCCCTTACCTACTCTTACTAGTTATGCTGCTGGCCAGTATGACAACTACCCTATTGTCTTTATATCTGTATCACTGTACATATTAATATTACAATACATCTAATTAGCACTACACTCAGTAGTATATCTAGTTTAATCACCTGTACATTGTACTGTATATTCCTATTGCACTTTACTGTTTACTCTGGTTAGACTTCTTTTCGTTGTACTGTACTTGTGCTGTATAATGACTAATCTAATGACTTGAATCTAATCTAATTTAATATAATAATTTGCCTAATGCATGTATATTCAATACATGTCTACAATGTTGTACTGCCAGTGGCGGCCTATGTTTCACCTGTTTCAATTGAAATGGCCCCGCCCTCCCAAAGGGCCCCCCGACTGCTTAAACAATATTCCCCTTGCACTTCACACCCTTTCAGCACCACGGACAGCTCATGTCAGGCCTGGAGAGTGAAAAGGAGAGCAAGAGAAAGAGGGGGAGCAAGTGGCCTGACTCCAGGCCTGAGGTGAGCTGTCCATGGTGCTGAGCGGGAAGTGCAGTTAACTACCAGCAGTATCAAGTTCAAGTTCGTTTATTAAATATCACAATAAAATACACATACTTTACGGTTAAATGCTTGGTTCTGTATGAGCGCCTGAGAGCGTGCAAAAAAAAAAGTAAGTAAGAAAGTAAGTAAAAAGTAAGTAAAAAAAAAAAGTAAGTAAAGAGGAATATACAATATACAATATACAGTACAATATACAATCTAAAGTACAACCTAGGTACAGTCTAAGTACAGTGAGTAAACATTTGTAAACAGTGAGGTACAATGCAGAAAATGTGGTACAAAACTTTGAGGTAAGGTGCAATTGCAAATGAGGTATATAATATAATAATATAATTTAGGACCTGCTCCGAGGTCATCAATTGGCACACATGCGATGCATGCATGCAATTCGTATCTGCGATTAACCCATCCCGTCGTCCTTCCCCCCCAAGGGCAGCCGGGAGCAGACAGGCGTCAACGTGAGCCGCGCCAGGGGACCAATCCAAGTGCTCCTGTCCGTCTTCGTCAAGGACGCCACAGCGTTAGCGATCTTGTTGTTGTGCATGTTTTTCAATTGGGTTTATCTTATCGGGGGGGAAACCCTTGCGAGCACGGGGAGACCATGCAAACTCCACACAGAAAGGCCTGGGAGATACCCCACCTGGGTAACTGGCATCATGGAAACCTGGTCCCCAAGCGGGAATCGAACCCTGGACCTTCTTGCTGTGAGGCGACAGTGTTAACCACTACACCACCGTGCCGAGGTATGAATGTAGTGCAAATCTGGGCCTTCGGCCATGATCTTAACAGGGAAACTCTGCTCACCACTCTTCTCTGTCTCGCGCTCTTCTAGACAGGGTTGTCCTCTTAGTCCCGGACTCTTTGCTTTATCACTCGAACCGCTATCTCAGTACATAAGACAATCCCAGATTATATCCCCTGTATCAATTAAGGGCACACATCACCATATCAGCTTATACGCAGATGATGTACTCCTATTTATGCAGAACCCCGCCGTCTCTCTACCTCATCTTCTCCAAGTAATAGATGATTTTGGCAGTCTATCTGGATTTAAGATCAACTGGCCAAAGTCAGCCTTCCTTCCACTCAACGAGACTGCGAAGGCAACCATCCTCCCAGCAAACATACTCATGGTAGAGCACTTTAAATGTCTTGGGATTGAAATATTCTCAACTATTAACCAGACAGTAAAGTATAACTACTCCAGCTTGGGTGACAGGATTACGAATGATTTTGACAGGTGGTCCAAATAAAAAAAAACGCATTACAGGCCCGTGCCTCAATAATTAAGATGAATGTTTTACTGTTCGAATCCAGCTCACAGCTCCGGGGTTGTCACCAGCTTGGCTGGCCGTTCACACTAATGGCTGTATTAGAGGGTGGGAGAAGCTGGCGGGGTGGGTCCGGGTCGTTGTAAACAGCGACTCCTACAGTTCGGTCGGGGCGCCTGCTAAGCGCGGATAGGACCTGAGTGGGATAGTGTGATCCTTCCACATGCTACGCCCTCTCAGGGAGGATCCGCGCTGCCAGGTGAAAAGAAGCGGTTGATTGGCTGGACGTGTGTCGGAGGAAGCACGTGATAGCCTCCACTCTCCCAGATGATCTGACTGTGGGGGGTAAGTGCGCAGCGACCAGGAAGGGATTGGGAATTGGCATACGACTAACATTGGGATGGGAGAAAAAATCGGAGGAAAATGGAGGGGGAAAAAGATCAATAAAAAAAAATATATGAATGTTTTACCCAGAATAAATTTTATCAGCTCCATGCTACCGTTATCTCCCCCTGTTGGTTACTGGCAAAAACTGCACTCTGCTGCATATAAATTCGTCTGGAACAACAAACGCCCACGCTTAAAGAGATCCACTGCACAGAGGAGTAAACTCGATGGGGGTTTAGCATTTCCAGACTTCAAGTATTATTTTCAGGCTTACTCTTTGAGACCTCTCATCACTTGGTTTGACGCTCAAGCAGCCGTGTCCTGGCGACCATTGGAGGAGAAGATGGTGTCCCCACATAGACTTAAAGATATCGTGTATACCAACATTTCAATTAAGCAATGCAAATTACGATTTGGCCCTCTGATCACACATGTGATCCAGATTTGGCGTGACACACAGAAAGCACGCACTAACCGCCATAAATGGCACACGCATTCCCCCCTATTCAATAACAATTTGCTCTTTATTGGACAACAACCCATTAGATACCCTAGATGGGAAGGGAAAGGCATCCATACATTGGGGGATATCTTTGATGACTCTGGTCTCCGATCTTTCCAGGATCTATCCATCGGATATGATCTCCCCGGAAACTCCTTTTTCTTTTATTTACAAATGAGAGCAGCTCTGAAGGCTCATGACGTTCCATGGGACGCTCCACTAGAGCGACACCGGTTTCACAAATTATTTTATGACAGGGAGACATCGAGAGGCTTTGTCTCTGACTTTTATCTGCACTTACTTATGTCCTCATATAAGGACCTACCCCTAGACACGATTTGGAGAAAGGATATCCCTGAGTTGGATATAGATTTTGATTGGGATGCAGTCTGGGAAAATATTAGGCTATCATCACGCAACCCAGATCACCAACAGATTCATCTAAATTTAGTTCATAGGACTTATTTGACCCCCAGGCGATTGAACCTAATGGGTCTCAGACCTGACTCTCAATGTGCCTTGTGTCCAAACGGTGCCATTGGAACATATATGCATACAGTATGTACTGGGAGTGCCCTCCTGTTGAGATCTTCTGGGAAAATGTTACCTCTCAGTTATCAGAGATTTTCTCTCTGACCATACTGTCCTTGCCTTCTGTGTTATTGTTAAATGATGTTTCTCAATTGCCTTACGGCTGCCAAAAAGTTGATTGCCTCACGCTGGATACAACCAGATAAGTTATGTCCGAAGGTATGGATTCTCACCTATCTTGATGTTATTTATTTGGAGATTTCCACTGCACGTGTCATAGGTGTTAATGAAGCCAATATCGCAATCTGGTTGGCTGTGGTGGAAAAGCTAAAAGAACGCATATGACTTTGGAAATGAGTACTGAATAAGGTATTATGTGAATGTCTCACGTTGGGGTCCTGGGGCGAGAGGGGGGGTGGGGGGGAGAACGAGCGAGTATTCATGTGTGTTGGTGTTTTTTGTTTTTGTTTTGTTTATTATTTTTCATTCTTTGGTGTCCTATGTATATTTTCTGATCCCCTTCTGATCTGGGTCTGGTGGTCGTGGGCTTGGACTGGGGGGGGCCGTGGTTCGGGGTCTCTGCGGGTCGAGGCACTAAAGAGGCGTGGTGCTTTGGCTCGCAGGGGGGCCAAGCTGTGGGTCCTCCGGGGTTGTGGCTTGCGGCTGCCGGGTCTGGAGATGGAGGGGACTCAGGAGGCTCATTATAGTCCATGTGTCTATTTTCCTTTATAATTGTCTCTTATTTTAAGTCTGTTGGAATAAACATTTTTATATTATGTCTTGTCATAATTCATATTATTGTTGTATTATTGTTATTGTTGTGTTATGTCAAAAAAGAAACTGAATAAAAAAATTTGATAAAAAAAAGAATGTAGTGCAAATCTCTTTAATAATAGATACATATAATGTAGTGTTAAAGTGTCTAAAGTGAGTGTTAAGGTGAGTGTTTGTTTAAAAGTGAGTGTGTGCATGTGGATGTGTGTGCAATGAGTGTAGATGATGGGTTGTTACATGGAGTCATTACATGGCTCACACACTGACAATATAAGCTGTCATATCTGTATTCGGATAGAAGACCGTATGCGAGTGTGGCTTATACCGGAAATGTATATATATTTATTTTATTTTATTATTATAAAGAAATTTCAGCAATTATTGTGCAATACAAGATGGGGACAGACATGATTAGTTTAAAGGAAGTCACGTTAAATCCAGCAAAAAATAAACCTGTTCTATCTAGCCAGCCTACCAAGGCAGACAAGGCATTCATACAAGGGGAAAGTTGGATTTAAGACATAAAATCAGTTCATGTTTAATAGATAATAATAATTATTATTCTGATACTGCTTTAGCCTCCACGATTAAATGCAACGAGAATAAGAATGAGAAATTAATAAGAATGAGAAATTATTAAGGACCATAGGCCTAAACCACTGGGAGTTGAGATTTAAAAATGAACCTACTCTTATACCACAAATCCAACAGTATTGTAACTGAGGGGTTACAATACCCTGACTGTATTAAAGATTGTGATATATTAAACCACTACTAGTTATGTACTTTAATTACTGGCCATACAGTACATGAATATATATGGTGAACACCCACACAAGAATACGGCATTGACACATAAAGTTCTATTGGAGGGTTATTTATTATCATTAAGCAACGTTAGGTTACAGATTGAGAATTAGGCTCGCGCTTGTATGGCGAAGAACATACGTAAAGTCAGTCAAGAGCATAAGTCAATGAGAATAGTATGAATACTAGGATGGGTCTAAGCTGACGCCACCTGTGGTATAGCAATTATATAGGCCACACCGGTACCAGCTGGAGACACTGGGGGGTTCCCTCCGGGGTGTAAGGCCGGTAGGGGTAGAGGAATGTTCGGGTACAAAGTCTGGGTCAACGAGGAATAACGAGGCTCCAGATACAGGAGCCGGTGCATGTACTCCCTTGATCAGCAGACAAAGCAACAGTTGTAATCCAAGATGCTCGAATAGCATTGACGACAGCTAGCCAGCCTCTTCCTAGAGGCGGGCCCGAGTGATGATCCTCACGGGGGTAAATCCCAAACGACAGTGGAATCGACGGTACTCTTCTCCAGCGGTCACGGTCCCAAAGCAATATAATCCAACCAGAAATGGTTCTGCAGTCGCCGGTGTAGATTCTCCTGTGTACATATCCAACGGTTCTCGCCTAGGACTCCTCGGGTGTGGGCACGGATTTAGGCCGCACAGCCTGGATAAGTGCACTAGCTAAATACACGACGAACCGATGGTAATGCTGGTCACTGAAGAACTGTAGCCGCACGATACACTATAAATGATCGACTATTACTTCACATTAGATTAAGTCGAACTCAACGTTACTGCGTTAAACTCTGACACTTTAGCATTCTATTCGCACGCGGTTCTCAATGCTCTATTTAGATGCAAGGTTGCTCACTTCACTGCACGTTGTATGCGTGGTGAAGGCTTGGACACTGAACTTGAACTACTGCTGTTTTACACCTGCGCCGTATTTATACGTAAGGTGATTATCTAGTGCCAACCTCAGTTCTGTCTCGTATTACTGCGCAGACTCTGGGCATGTACCGACATGCCCGGAGTTGCCTTTGAACTTGCCGTTGGGGGCTTGGTCGTTGGCGCCTGGGGGTCGCTGTCCAATAGGAGAGCGAATATTACTCTGGTTTGTACACAGGTAAAGGGATATTCCGTGTATATATACAAATAATATACAAGGGATATCAAACGATATACAAATATTATACAAGGGATATCAAGCAATAAATATATATATTAGGGATGCCCCGATCGATCGGCCACCGATCGTTATCGGCCGATAATCAGTATAAATATGCGATCGGGGAATTCCGATAATGAGTCATATTCGCCGATCGCGGAAACTGATCAAGTGGATATCTCACTCGCTTGTCTCAGACGCACAGGACCTGCAAACTGCTCCTCCTCCCTAGCCCCGCCCGTACCCGTGTAGAGTTTGTAAACGCAGAGGACACAGAGGAGGCGGACCTCCTCTGCTGAGTCTAGATAGTGCATTCGACCTGAGCTAACGTTAGCTACCTAGCTATCGTTACTGTTTAAACAAAATTACCCAGTCAACTTCACTTTTAATAGGCATTGTCTAACTGTATTTAGCCGGCTAGCTACTGATAGCTCCGGATATCAACAAATGCCCCAGGAAGTCTAGTAGTCCATGTTGATATCTCCGTTAGCGTGCGTTAGCTTGCGTTAGCTGACGTTAGTTCACAGTTCAAAACGAAATGTCCGATTGAACTAAATAGTTGTCTTAACGTCATCTAGCCGGCTAGCAGTAGCTACAGATAGCTCCTGATATCAATGTCTTATAACATTGATTGAATGCGTATTCGAGCTGAGGGCTTGCTGAATGTGACAGTAGTAACGTTATACCAATAGGGCCCAGCTGCAGCGCCGGAGAATCCTTTTTGGAGCTGGAGGCTACTAGAGTACACAGACAGTGGCGCGGTTTGCAGATAGCGAGCATTTTGACTTGTTGCGTGGTGGCGATGTCTCGCAGATAATACAAGTACAAGTCTAATTATATAATATATATATTTTATATAAAAAAGAAAAAAAATTATAATTTTTAATTTCTTTTTAATCAAAAACGATCGGTATCGGATCGGTATCGGCCGATATGGCTCACGACGATCGGTGATCGGTATCAAAAAACGTGATCGGGGCATCCCTAATATATATTCGGTTTAATCTGACCCTTTGTAACACCCCTCCTTTCCTATATAATTAGAATTTAAATGACAGCACTTTCACAGTTCACAAAACATCTTTTAAATAGTTACAGACTTGTTTACTGTGTTTTTGTCCCTCAAACACCCCCCTTCATGCTACAGTGCACCACTGCACATTGGTACCCAGAGGTGTGTGAATGTCTTTTCTCTAGAGCCACATCTGGCCATTTCATGCATTCACATGCAATCATTACCACTCTACATTAGAATCACTCACTTATGTTAACACTAGTGTGACGATGAAGATGAGGAGGATTATTTAAAATCATGGGAACAGAGTGAACAAGCCGGTGCCTGTCCTCACATTATTATCAGAGACAACCAGCCCAACATATTATGCAAAAACAAATAGGCTGAAAATGTTGACATACGTCAGAGATTATAGTAGGCCTAATGATCCGCACAATAGGCTATAATGTTGTGGATGAAAGCGTTCCTCACGCATCTATATGTCTGAGCAAATCAAGTGTGGGAAAACCGGGATATAGACGACTGCTACTCATACAAGCATAAGCAAAGCATAATGGCAGATGGACATTATTCCCATTGATCACATTTGTTCAAACATATGCCTGATGAAATGACAACCACTGAATAAAGTACAAGGCACCGTCGGGTACCTGCATACATGGGTGTGCTTTGCCTTCCACAAACCCATGCCTGACGCAGATCAATCATACAAAAAAAGGCATTGGAGCGGCTGGGTGGCGCAGCGGACATTGCGCTCATCACCAACGCAAGAGACACCGGGTTCAAATCCGGCTGTCGGCATTGCCTCCGGCTTGGGCCGGCCATCATACTGGCTCAATTGGCAGAGTCAACGGGTGGAAGTCGATGGGTGGTAATCTGGACGTTGTGGACAGCGACTCCTACAGGTCGGTTGGGGGACGCCTGCACAGCAGAGACAGGAAATAGCGGGGGTAGTGTGAGCCTCCCACACGTTACACCTCGCCAATGAGAGTCCGCGCTGGCAGGCAGTGGCGGCTCTACCACTAGGGGCGCTAGGGCGCCGACCCACCTGCTGGCCAGCTGCTGTTAAATCAGAGAAGAAGACAATAAAACTTTTTCGTTTTTGTGTTTTATAGCCCTATAAATAATATAAACATGTTTAAAATTAATAATATTTACTCATTTTAAGTATGTTTGTATTTCCAATGCACAATATAACGTTATTATCTAAATAAAAAAAACATCGTTTTCCAGAGCAGGAAGTGACATCACGTTTTTTTTTTTTTTTTTGTATTTCTCGGCCCGGGCTATACGCGATAGCGCTCTGAGTGCGCGTCACAGTTTGATCGCTGTCTCCGTCACAGCCAATCAGTGCATACGGCGTTGTGCGTTGAAATATGACTATTATGTTGGAATCCGAGCGCGATTTGAAGCGGTCTAGAAAGCAGCGTGAACTTCCGTGAGAATTTCCATAGCCGCATTTCGCGGAGACGCTCTCTGATTGGCCGACGCCAGTATTTTTTTCCATGGCAGAATTTCACAGAGACGATCTCTGATTGGCCGAATCCAATTTCTAATGTTCCAATTCTAGCTTCTAGCTTGGTTCCTGGTACTATGACTCTTGTTTGTCTTAGAGCGTGCCGTGCCGTGACTGCAAGTTCTTTAGACTGTTAAGCTTAGGCACTCTTTCAAAGTTGGTTAAGGTTAGAGTTTGTCTTAGAGCATGGCGATAGAACGCCAGGTAGTTTGCAGTCTGTTTGAGCGGAAATGGACAAAGGAATGTACTTGTTGAGTGTTGTGCTAACGTCGACGAGCTCAGCTGAGCTAACACTTGGCTAACAAGCTATATGGCGGATTATACACGTTTATCAAGCTCTCCTGCCCTGGACGTTTCAACTAAACAGTGAGTCTCTCTCTCTCTCTCTCTCTAACGTTAGTAGTACTAGGCTGGTGCGGGCTAACTGGCTATCGTTCTGGCAGCTAACGTTAGTAGTACTAGGCTGGTGCGGGCTAACTGGCTATCGTTCTGGCAGCTAACGTTAGTAGTACTAGACTGGTGCGGGCTAACTGGCTATCATTCTGGGAGCTAACGTTAGTAGTACTACTAGGCTGGTGCGGGCTAACTGGCTATCGTTCTGGGAGCTAACGTTAGTAGTACTACTAGGCTGGTGCGGGCTAACTGGCTATCGTTCTGGGAGCTAACGTTAGTAGTACTACTAGGCTGGTGCGGGCTAACTGGCTATCGTTCTGGGAGCTAACGTTAGTAGTACTAGGCTATCGTTCCGTGATTTGTTTACTTGGTAACACGGGTTGCTAAGGAATTTAGGTTTGAGGTTGAAGAAATCTCTCTCTCTCTCTCTCTCTCTCTCTCTCTCTCTCTCTCTCTCTCTCTCTCTCTCTCTCTCTCTCTCTCTCTCTCTCTCTCTCTCTCTCTCTCTGCTTAACGTTAACGTTTGTAAATAGTTTTTTTAGGAGCAGTACTACTGCTGGCCATTCATGAAGCGAGACATTGCTGATTGTTTATTTATCGATGGCTCATTGATTTAACTACTGCAGCTCTCTCGGATTGAAAATACGTGGATTATGGCTTGTTCAATATCGTCTATGTTTGAATGAATGAATGAATGAGAACTTTATTAACAGATTGCAGAATGGGTACAATACAGTACGGCTCAATACACACAATTGTTAAGGGGATGCAGACCAGAGAAAGACGTTTGTCTTGTTTACATCAGGGTCCCAGATTTTCGATTCATATCGATAGTTTAATAGCTAGCCTTGGCTCGTTTAACAATATGCAAAATATGTGTACAGCCCTATACTCATACTGAAGTTATTCTTGGTATATAATAGGTCTGATTGTGTAACGAATCGATTCCACGTCGCGCTGTGTGTGAGAGAGAGAAGGAGAGAGGGAGAGATCTGCCTGTGTTTGTAGACGGGCGAGTTTTGTTTCTAACTTTTCTATTTATATATTGTGTTTCAAGTTGTGAATTAGAGCTAGACTCTAATTCACAACTTGAAACACAATATATAAATAGAAAAGTTAGAAACAAAACTCGCCCGTATATAACTATACTTTATTTGACTGGTTGTGTGTTGTTGTAGTAACAGCTGAGCGACTCGTTCATAAGAGCCGATTCATTGCCGTGAGCGTGAGTCGAATCGCTCACGTCTTGCCATGAGTGTTGCGTGGTACTGTACTGTACATGTTTGCATTTTGCAAAATGTTTGGTATAGCGCCCCTAGTGGCGAAGTACCCACCGGCCGCCACTGCTGGCAGGTGAAAAGATGTGACAGGCTGCCTCCTCGTGTACCGGAGGGGACACGTGATGCAAGGCTTCTATCCTCCCTACGACCGACCTGTGGGGGGCATATGCGAGCAACGTTCAAGACAGGGGAGGGGAGAATTGGAAACAGTGAAATTGGGATGGGAGAAAAATAGAAAAATAAGGAGAAAAAGTGGATAAAAACAAACAAATAAAGGCATTGGAATGATTAGTGTCATCTTTTTGTTGAAGAAAAGATAGTATGCAGCATAGACTATATACTATATTCACAGTTAGACTATGAGGTTTTGACATGTGTCTCAAAACTATATAGAGATAAATGGGAGTGAATAGCATATTTTGGTGATCACAGTTAAGATGGTCAGAGACAGCAGGATAGTTTTCTTATGCAACTTGGAAATGTCGTTGAACATGCTCATAATATTCCTACATATGAAAACGCTTTTTCTGTGAAAACATTCACTGTAATTCTAGGTACGTCGGGCCATTCAAGCATTTTCAGAGAGGAGAGGCCACATGTCAGCTCAGCCAAAGCGTGGCTCTCAAACACTCTTCTGTGTAAATATGCGTGCCAAGAGGTTGAGTTCACCCAGCTATGTGCAAATTATTGGACCTTTTATTTCTTCATATAAAAATCCTGAGAAATCATCAAATTAAAGTATCGAAATGTATTTAATTAAGTAGTTTTTTTATATAGATATGCTTATTACTTTGCATTTTATATTATCATCGATTTCAATGCATTTGTAATGACTAAGAGGCTGGTTAAACACTGAGGGCGGGATCCACTAAGAATGGATTGTGCGGTGGGAATTGCACCCTTAACACTTTCAGTGCCGTTCACGTAGATCTACGTTTCTGTGGCCCGACCGTTGAGTGCCAAAAAACGTAGTTCTACGTTTCTGTTTCGTTATTTCTTTTACCTTGTGCATGCTGTTCTGAATGTGTCTGAGATCACAGACGGCCAATACCGCCGCCTAACGCCTTGCGGCTGCTATTGCACTCCATTTGAAACGATGTGGTTTGTTTTCTCGGCCGAGCTGCGGCATGGGGGCGGGTTCTAAACACTCCGGCAAAACAAGCGCTTATAGGGATGGCATGGACAACTGACCCCGCCCGCCCGTTCATGTGCAATGCTGGATAACGTCGGAGACAGGATCGCTGTGGATATCTGGAATGGCGATCAGATAATTGGATTATTCTTTTTGCAGTACAGACAAGGTAAGGACTATATATTACCAATCTTGTTTTGATCCGATATTTTTTTTCCCTCGATCGAAGCGTGTCTGTGTGGTATGTGTGTGCTGTGTCCCGTTGGTCACATCACGGCACGGATGGGCGCCCCGCTCCAAACCACCTTTCATGCGTGCATGATGAAAGATAATACCGATAATCTAGCGTTGATTTCAGATTGATTGTTGATCCAAGCGAGGAATGGCAACGTGTTTATTGAATTACACAAAAACGCTGTTTTTGCGTCTTTTCCTGGGATGACTCAGAATCACTCAAACTATACTCATATTCACCACGGTATAAAACGGAAATGTACGGATGAAAGAATTATCTGTTTTTTACATGTTGACTGGAAGAAACTCACTGACAATCGACAATGTTATTAGATCCATAGCTATAATATTTAATATAGTTTTTAGCACTGCAAACACGGCATTCTCCTCATTGAACATAGCACTGGCACTGATGGCCCACAGTGCCCCCTTCTGACTGGCAGTCAATGTGTTAACTGTGCAGGGTTTGCATGCGGATTCTGCTCCATCTTTGCGAGCTATCCACTAAGGACATTGCGCGGATGAGATACCAGCGCAGACATGCCCATTATGGCTCGCAGAGCAGTCTGCACTCCTGACAGCGCTGTTGGCAGATATCAGGAAGTGTAAAAATAAGCCCAAAATGAGGCATAAGTCCAATGCACACGGCAGGCGAGCGACATCTGTAAGTGTTTGTGTGTGTGTGAGAGACGGAGAGAAGGAGAGAGAGAGAGAAACAAATCCTAAATAAAATGGGGTTGCGGTATGAAAAGGTTTGAGAACCCCTGGGATAGATGGATAACCTGAGAGGTATATAGGATAAATTGATAACCTGAGAGCTCTATAGGATAGATGGATAACCTGAGAGGTCTATAGGATAAATTGATAACCTGAGAGGTCTATAATGGATAGAAGGTTGTGTGCATCTCCCTTCCATCTCTATTGGCTGTGACTGACAGTGACATGATGCAACCATGATTATCCCTGATTAGCCTTCCATTTAACACCCTGCTATTTATTAAAGACATGCTCATGACGCACATGGCAGATCCGCACTATTTCTCATCCAAATACACAAACACACAGTCTCAGTCTCTCTCAGCCACTCAACAAACAGTGTTTTTATCACTGGCATCTGCATGGAAACTTGTGCAGTTCCCATTGTTTAGCACAGGTGTAGGACAGCCAATGTGACACCCAGGGCTGGACTGGGACAACAAATCTGCCCTGGAATTTTTGGCCCAGACCGGTCCACCACAATCGGTCGGACACCACCCACCAGTACACCATATTTGCGGTCTCCTTAAATATCTTAACAATCTTGTTTTGGGTGGTGATGTAAAACACCTGCATCATAGCAGGCGCAGGATGGGCAAAGTAGTCTACAGCCTGTTCCTCCCTGTCTCTCGCCTCCACAACCTGGCTTGACTAGACATAAGGAGAGAGAGAAGATTACAATTAACTAGTACATTCAGGTCCAGAATTGTTGGAATTCCCTGACAAAGATGTGCAAAAATCTGTATAAATTTAAACAATACCATACTGGTAATGAGCAAATAGCAAATAGTAAATTAATGCATGGAGCTGTTCCATCTTATTTCATTTGATACTAACTGTTAAGTTCACTTCTACTGCGGCCATTACGGTAATCTGGATAAAGGTGAATGGGCACTGTTGTTGCGCGTCACTGGTTTTGGACTGGAGGAAGGCTGTGGCCACTACGCTGTGGAGCGTGAAATAAACATGAATGAAAGATAACGGTTGTCTTATTTGCGACTTAACATGGTAGCAGAGGATGTCGGCCTCTAACGTTAACTACAGGCAGCCGCCTGGACTGGACGAAAAGACGTCTTTTGAGAAGTGGAAGAATGAAGTGGAGATGTGGAGTCGGGTGACGGATTTAGCCAAGAAGAAACAAGCGTTGGCTGTTGCTCTATCGTTGACGGGTAGAGCGAGGGATACTGCGTTGGAAATACCTGTCGATGATCTGAATAAGGATGATGGAATGGTAACTTTGATTCGGGAACTTGACAGTGTGTTTTTGAGAGAAGAGAAGGACCGGGCTTACGAAGCCTATTCGGAGTTTGATCAGATTTCGCGAGGAGACGGCGTCTCTATGGTGGACTATATTGTTGATTTTGAACAGAAGTACAACCGGATCAAGAAGTTCGATATGGTTCTACCTGACGCTGTTTTGGCATTCAAACTACTGGATACAGCGGGCCTCGACATCAAAGACAAACAACTGGCGTTGACTGCCTGTGGTAAGCACACCTTTGTTGATATGAAGTCAGGACTGAAACGTATATTTGGAGAAAAAACGGAGAAAAGGGCAGGAGGCATTACTGTGAAGCAAGATGCAGCTTTTTACACAGATCAGAGACGAGAGCAGCAGAGGCGGGAGCAGCCGCGATCTCAAAGTGGACAAGTTAGAGGACCATTCGCGGGCACTAATCCGCTTGATAAATTTGGAAGACGAACGAAGTGTGGGATTTGTCAGAGCACATTCCACTGGGTGAAAGATTGCCCAAACAAAAAAGAATATGTAAAAGTGACGGAAGAAAATGAAGAGCCAGATGAGTGTAATATAACACTTATTTCTAAGGAATCAGATGCAGCAATATTCATGGTTGAGGCTCTGGGAACGGCCGTCATTGATACGGCATGTACACGGACTGTATGTGGTGAAAAATGGCTGGATAACTATGTTGGGGGACTAAATGAGAAACAAGTCAAAATGTTGGTTAGCACAGAGAGTAGCAAACCTTTTAAGTTTGGGGATGGGCGAGTTGTGCATTCTACAAAAAAGGTCAAGATACCAGCCAAGATAGGAGAAACAAAATGTTATATTGAAACAGAGGTAGTCTCATCTGACATTCCTTTACTGCTCAGTAAAACTTCGCTAAAGAGAGCAGGAGCTGTGTTGAACCTGGAAAACGATACAGCTATAATGTTTCAGAAACCAGTAGCTCTAGAGTTGACTTCATCTGGACACTACTGTCTGAACATACTGGATAAGGAGTCCCCGAGTGAAGCATATGAGAATGTGGTCCTGGCCATCACAGATAATATGACCAGTGTGGAAAAACACAAAGCTTTACTTAAACTTCACAAGCAATTTGGACATGCATCAGTTGATAGGCTAAAGAAGCTGCTGACAAATGCTGGAAACACGGATGATGAATGCACTGCTATTCTAGGGGAAATAGTAGGAAAATGTGAGATATGTCTCAAGTACAGCAAGGCTAAGCCCAAGCCTGCTGTTGGTCTGCCCATGGCCTCCAGGTACAACGAGACTGTGGCAGTTGATCTACATGAGCTAGAACCAAATGTGTGGTACCTACACATTATCGATCACTTCACTCGCTTTAGTGCAGGTAGCATCGTGACCTCAAAGAAGCCAAGTGTGATAGTGAACAATTTTGTGCATTCCTGGATCAGTGTCCATGGTCCACCTGAGCGTCTCTTCACTGACAACGGTGGAGAGTTCAATAATGAGGAAATAAGAGACATGGCGGAGAACTTCAACATCGAGATCAAGACGACTGCTGGCTACAGTCCATGGAGCAATGGTTTGCTGGAACGCCACAACCAATCCCTTACAGAGATACTACTGAAGGTAAAACTTGACAAAGGACTTGACTGGAAAACGGCTCTTGATTGGGCACTCATGGCAAAGAACACAATGCAGAACGTGCATGGCTACAGTCCACATCAGCTGGTGTTTGGACAGAACCCGAACCTTCCCTCTGTGTTTGTTGACCAGCCACCTGCTTTGGAGGGAACTACAATGAGCGCATGGGTTGGAAAGCACATAACAGCATTACATGCAGCAAGGAAAGCTTTTACGGAGGCAGAATGCTCAGAGAGAATCAGACGAGCTCTTCGAAAACAGCTTCGTCCAACAGATGAGAAGTATGAAACAGGAGACAAAGTGTTCTACAAAAGGACAGACTGTGTTGAATGGAAAGGCCCTGGGGTTGTGATAGGGCAAGATGGGGTGGTGATTTTTGTACGTCATGGTGGGACATATGTCAGGGTTCATCAATCTAGGCTGCGAAAAGTGCACCATGGGGAAAGTAATACTGTGGGCAATGTCGATGTATCTGTTAGTGATAATAATGTGCCTGTTACTGACAATGATATGAATAGTAACAGTGAGGACATGCCCGTTACTGATGGTGACATGAATAATGACGCAGCAGGTGTAGCAAACCAGGATATAGATAACCCTAATGCGATCAATCAAGACGATTATCACCAGACCGGCATAGAGGTGAAAACCGGTATAAAGGTAAAAGTCGGTCAGACAATCAGCTTTGTGGATAATGTAACAGGTGTTTCTCACACAGCTAAAGTGATGGGACGAGCAGGAAAGGCTACAGGAAAAAACAGCAACTGGTACAACCTACAGTACTTAGAACCTTTTGACATCACCGGTACTATGGGGTCAGTTGATCTTACTAAAGTAGACAATTTTCAGGTTAAGCCACTAGATGGTGTAGAACTAGATGGTGTAGAACTATGCTCTGATATGCAGGAAAATGATGTATTAGTAACAGAGGGTGTACCATTTGATAATGCTAAACAAGATGAAATCAGTAACTGGAGGAAAAATGAGGTGTTTGAGGAGGTGAAAAATGTGGGTCAAAGACAGGTGTCAACGAGATGGGTGTGTACGCTTAAAGAAACCCCAGATGGTATCATACCTAAAGCACGGCTAGTGGCTAGGGGTTTTGAAGAATTTAACACTCAAGATCTACAGAAGGACTCGCCTACATGCTCATCAGAGTCCCTTAGATTACTCATATCAGTTCTGTGTCAGAAAAAATGGACATTGAACTCTATGGACATAAAGTCAGCTTTTCTTCAAGGAATGGAGCTGTCTCGGGATATACACATCCGCCCTCCTCCTGAGGCTAAAAGTGACGGGACACTGTGGAAGCTGAAGAAGTGTGTCTATGGACTCGCTGATGCCTCTCTCTACTGGTACAACAGAGTAAAAGCAACGATGATCAAAACAGGGGCCACTATGTCACAAGTTGATCCTGCTGTATTCTACTGGCTTGATGAAAACTGTATTGTGACTGGTGTTCTTGCCTGTCATGTGGATGATTTCATCTGGGGTGGCTCACACACATTTGCCACAACGACCATTCCCCACCTCAAAACAGTTTTCCAGGTGGGACGTGAGGAACAAGACAACTTTCGCTATGTGGGGATGGAACTCTCCACAGTAGGTGGAGAAGTGCTTGTGCAACAGGAGATCTACATAAAGAACCTTCAGCCCATTCTCATAGACCCATCAAGAGCGTTGCACCGTGATGCTCTTCTCACAGAGTGTGAGACTGACAACCTAAGGTCAAAAATAGGACAACTCTTGTGGGTGGCTAGACAGAGTAGGCCAGATATCATGTTCGATACATGTGTCCTTGCAACCAATCTAAAACATGCTACTGTGCAAACTATGCATGAAGCAAATAAGGTAGTACGAAAACTGCAATCAGAACATGTCACCCTGAAGTTTCACAACTTAGGAAAGGAGGACTGTTTGAAGCTTGTTGTTTTCAGCGACGCATCCATGGGAAACCTCCCAGATGGGGGAACACAAGGAGGGCATCTCATCGTTCTGATGGGTGAGAAAGGACGATTCTCTCCAATCTGCTGGAAATCAAAAAGGATCAGAAGAGTGGTTCGGAGCACGCTGGCAGGAGAGACACTAGCCCTGGCTGATGGTATTGATAATGCCATATTTTTGTCCTCTCTCTACTCTGAACTTACTACAGGTATGGTCAAACAGCGCACCCTACCTGTGATGTGTGTTACAGACAACTTCTCCCTTGTGGAGGCTATTAAGTCCACCAAGTCAGTGACTGAGAAACGACTGAGACTGGAAATAAGTGGAATCAAAGAACTTATCCAGGACAAAAGGATCCAACGGATTCTGTGGTCTACTACGAAGGACCAGCTGGCAAACTGTCTGACCAAAAAGGGAGCATCTTCCCTTGTGCTGCTTAAAGCACTGAAGAATGGACAGTGGAAGCTAGATTACTGAATAACTGGTTATGATGACTGAGTTTATTTTTTTTGTTTTCTTGAAATATCCTTGCAGTGTATTATTTGTTAAAAAAAAAAGAGTGAGATCTTGTATTATTTGTTTAAAAAAAAAAAGAGAGTGAGATCTGATCTTGTATTATTTGTTTAAAAAAAGAGAGTGAGACTAACTACTGAGTTCATACAGATTTCAAGTATCCAAATATCAATGATGAATACATCAAGGTTTACACAGTTAATAGATCACCTTTTTGTTTTATATTCATGTTCAGAGAGGAGTAATAGTTAGATCTTTGTATGTGATTTATATGGCAATTAAATCAATGGTGTGCTTGTTTGTTTGGGGAGTTTGATGCTCAATGGACAGCACAAAAACTATTTGTGTAGGTGGAGACTAGAGCTACCACAGATAGTAATAAGTTATAACAGTAAGTAATCCATACCATATATATCCTAATATGTAACGTTCAGGGTTCTGTCTTAGGAACCCAACTGTCATTCTGGAGTTAATTCCCCTGGTGGTTGGTATCTGCACTCACTGTTGGTCACGCCCCATTCCTGATGTGTCACTCCCTGTTCTGTCACCACTGGTCGCTGTCACTTTGCTGTCAATTACCCTGTCACTAATTGACGCATTGGAATGTTGGTGTTTGACTATATATTCACTTGTTGTCCTCTATCCCTGTCGAGGCTTCAGACCGTGTTTTGTGTAGAAAGGAGCTGGAGATACTGCCGACCTTCTCGCTCTTGATTATTCTCATGTATCTACCTTGCTCTCAAGTTGACGCCCGGCGTCTTTCTCTGGATTCCCTGTGCTCTGTGTTCTTACATTAAAAAGGCACCACTAAAAAAGAGCAATCATTCTCCGACTCGTATTATTTCCACCTCTACTGGACTCACAATTGCTTACCTGCACTGCAACCGTAACACTAATAGTTACCTTACCACCATACTTGGCTGAAAATAAACGTTGCTGCCTGTTGTGAATGTGTTTTTCCCTGTAGGCTAATACATAAGTAGGCATACATTTTTGCAGTTGAGCAAAAATTTGCAGTTGAGTAGGCTATACTGTATGTGCTGTGTTTTTATGTCTTCCATTGAGGACCACCTTGGAAATAAGTGTTTTAACCCATTGAATCCGGGAAACACATTTGTGTGTATATGCAGGCTAGTTAATGCATTATTAGCAGGCGTTTCAGGTCTAAAGGGGTTAATGAATGCTTTTTGGTGATATCCTCAGGAATACAAATTGGTCATGACAAAATCTAATCAAATCAAAAAAGCAGTTTTTGCAGTTGAGCTACAGCTGTATATTATACAGCATTTTTGTGCATCTTTATCAAGGGAACCCTTATCCTAATGATTTTTTAAACAATATTATGATACGATATGGACCTAGGTCAGGTCACTCACAGCAACGTGGGCTTAGCTTAGCCAATGCAATGCTGACAAAATAACGTTAGCTAGTTCTGTATCGTATGGCTCTCGCTCGGCGTCACTCATGCACTGTCCTCGCACGTGCACGCGCACTGAATAAAAGACCACAATGTACCTTTATATCCCAATATTTGTCTGACCACACCCCTATCAGCTTCCCATATAAGCAGGGGTGGGGCCACCCCCTCGCCTCCTTTCTCGCTTCACCACAAGGAAGTGCCTCGATAGCCCCACTTGACGATGTTGTTAGTAGGAGAAAGTTGGAAAACAAGAGATACGTTGACATCATATCTTTATTTTCTCTCTCACTATATTCGAGAAAATACGGCGATATTGTCTTCGTACTGGAGTGTCTGGAAGATGATGATCATTCTACACCTCCGTCCGGTTTCGTATTGGGAGTTTATGCCGCTACATGCCTCTCAACTGCAGTCCTCCTTGCTGCGGCTGGTTGCGGTAAAACCTTCCAGCGACACAGCTGGACTGTAGGACGCGCCGCTGGTGTGAGAAGCGGTGGGTTCCAGGTTGGTGAGTAATGTTGCTTGCAAGCTCCACTTGTCTGTTAGTGCTATGGGGGCTAGCTGACAATGTTTACGAAAACCGGCCCCAGATTAGGGTCCTTTGTTCAGCCTTTAGGCGACGGCGGAGGATCCTGGTTTGAAGCCCATTATAGCAACTAGTGGGCCACACGACCAGTAACTGGTGATCCCAGGATCTCTGGACGCGTGGGTACTTCTCTGTCACCGTATAAGGCCCTGTCTTTCATATACAAATGAGAGTATACCCTAAACGAGGAAATGTGAGCATGGATGATCGTTATCGGAAAATCCATGTTCAAGTCGGATACAGCCCAGATGGGACTTGTACCGGCTCCACCGGATGGTAAAATCACTGTTGTAAAACTGTGTTAACATCTCGTTTCTCTTCTCTCTTAAAAGGTGAGGAGGGTTTCAGAACGGCGGCCTATCTGAGTGTGACTTGTTATATCGTTGTGTACGAGTTCAGGTGATAGCTGCTTAGCTTGCGTGCTAGTTGTGGCCTACTGTGTTGGCCAGTCAGCTGTTAGCTGCGGCGCTAGCTCGCTGTGTTTACCAGGAGCCTGTTGTGTCACTAGGCTAGATAACGTTAGCTTGCTGCTATCGGCCGAGTGCGGCCGTTAGCTTAATGCTACACTGTTGAACGTTCTGAGACTATAACATGCTTAAACACTCTGACTACGACGTCATCTTTGACAGAGGATGTTAGTCGAACCTACCCTGGGGCCAGCCGGCGAGGACTGCGTCAACAAGGGGGACCGTAGAGGCGGGATGGAGCGGCGACGCTGCCCAGGTCGACAACACAGGACGGCTGTGTTTACTACGGTGCCTTGTTAGAGACTGCAGTTTCGCTTGATCTGCGCTCACGGTAGGAAGGGTCTTCCTACTTGCTTTCCCTTCTAAATGTTTTGTAAATAACGATGTTTTCCAAAACGAGTGTTGCTGCACTACATTTAGGATACGACGCAAGTTATGTGTGAATTGTCTTGTCACTGGTCTCCATGCAAATCGGGTTATTTGTTACAGATGTGAAAATTATCTGGTTTGTTGTGTTGAGACACATTGTGTGTTCATGTACCGTGTACTCACAACTAAGGGGGTTAAACTAACCTATAAAGCTATGCTTAGTGACATATGAGTAAAGAATGATTCTTTTCTCAGCCTGTAATGACAATGAACAGTGTGTTCACATATTAACAGGTTTACCTGTTTAACTGGCCGTATTAAGGGTAAAGTAGGAGGGGTGTTTTTTCCCCCCGGTTCCCTGGGGATTTCTTCACCCTCCTCTCAGACATGTTGTTACACTATATTGTGTCACTGTGTGGTAGGGATACGATGTAACCCTTAGCTTAGTTGTTGGGGTTGTGCTAACCGCTTGAGAAACTATATTTTCCTAAAGAAAAGATAGTTTGTTAACTTTTTCGTGTGTGCTTAGCAAGGCCTGTGGCCGATACTAATCGAGAATTATGTATTCTCTCATTATGAAAAACGGCGTTCCTCTGTAGAGTGTTTTTGCCATTTTTTGTAGGTGATAAAGGGTTGTGTGTGTCGTGCGACCTACAACTGGGTTGGGTTGGCCACAGAAGCACATGTGTAAGTCTGGTACCGGGGCTCTTGAGAGGGCCCTCTCTATTCTGTGTTTTTCCTTAGTAAAAATCAGATGGCAGGTTAGCACATGCGCTGTGTGAAGCTGTTAGACGCTTCATGGAGCTGACTATGACTGCGTCATACTCTTTTTTGTCATTACATCGTATCATGGGTGTGGGGTTGTAAAGGGGTGAACTGGTAATCCTTTTCTCCCCTTCTTTGATGGGCAGGGGTTAAAACCTCCTGTCCTTCAAGGTTCCTGTCACGTTGCTGTTCGGCACGTTACAGGGTAAGAGGGGGGGGGGGGGAGTTTCCTGGTCCCACGCCCTGGAATATTGGGCGTGTGCACCGCAGAAATGCCCCCGCCATAGAGTACGTCACTGTGCGCGTCTCTGTTGGTAGGACTTCCGTGTGCTGTTCGGGTCCATATGATGGATCTGTTTCGGGGGGTGGTCAGGGCTCCTCCTCACGAAGCTCCTATTCGGGCCTTCTGTGAGTTAGGACTCTCCTTCCATGTGAGGGAGCCTCCTCAGAGTACAGAGCCTTCTCCTCAGATTGTCAAGGTGAGTGGAACCTCAAGAAGGAGTCCTACTCTATTGTGTGTGTATTCGATTCAATTCGATTATTGAGTGTGTATGGGTTCAGTGCCTCCTCCCCGGAGAGCCCTAAAACCAAACTTTTACATGGCTCATGGTGCAATATATTCTTTTCAATCTGTACAGCTCGCGTGGGAAGTCTCTCTGGGGATTTCCGTCTCCTCTCTATGGGAGGGTGGTGGAATGTAAAAATGTAAACAATTTTTACCCCCGGCTGTGTAGACTGGGATACATGCTGTTGGTGCTTCCTTCTTTTCTATTAAAAAGAGTTGGAGTTAGGAAGCATCACACTCCTCTTGTCGTTCCCCTGGGCGCCTTGGGGATTCAATGACAGGTCTAAATAGCCTGTTCATTGATGTGGTTGTGTCCCGACGCACGCATAGTGCTAGCTCGGGGTGTTCTGTTGAAGATCAGGCGAATGACTGGCACGCCTTGGTTGCTTGGGGTTAAAACAGCGTTTTTATAAAGCAACTGGGATGGAGGTTTTTCCTCTTCCGACGACCTGTTTTGGTTGTCGACGGATTCTCGTTCATATCTGGGGGATGATGACGGAATGGATCTGAACATATGTAGAGGGGTCTCACGCCCTGGGGGTGGGCCACCGGGCGCGGTTCGCACCGAACGTCTGGGTGGCGCCTTCTTTTCATGTTTAAGATCAACACGCTTATCAGCCCCTTCTCCTGGAGTAGGCATGTCGGCGTGGTTAGGGCACGGGACTGGTTCTGGTCACGCTGGTCCAGATCAGTTAAACCCGTTGTCCGCCGGGGATGCAGATCTGCTGTTCTGGTACCCTGAGGGACTTGGGCTTTTTTCAGGGGGAAAAATGCCAGGTCGGTCCGGGTGTCACAGGGTTAAGCGCTATGGAGACCCTGGTTGGGTACATTTTGTACTCTGCACTGTCGTAATGGCTTACGGCCATGCCAACCTGTACACACTCGATCTCGTCAGATCTCGGCCGCTACGCAGGTTGGTCCTGGTTAGTACTTGGTTGGGAGACCGCCTGGGAATACCAAGTACGGTGTGCTTGGGGCTGGTTCTCCATTATTTTCGCTCCTCTCTCACGCATGGCGAAGAGGGGCCTGTTGGGGTGGTCTTTGACCTCCTCTGGTGACCCTGTGCTTCCCGTATCGCCGGGCCCGGTCCGAAGTAATGTTTCGTCGACCCGTAGGCCTGGGATAACCCTTTTTTGAAAACTGAAACACTTGTACTGCGGTATAGCCAGTGTGTACCCGCAGGTGTGTTTTGGAGTTTTTCTTGAGGGGTTATAGGAACAACCACCGCATTGGGTAACGACAAGGTGGTTGATTCCCTGGTGTCTTGGAGCAGTGTCAACTCCCGGGTGAACCGGTTGAGGGTGCCCCTGCATGTTCATGACATCTGCCAATCATGTCAGCCTTCTCTGCCTCAACCCCTCTGGGTGGGTTTTTTTTAAATGGAGGCTTGGTCATGCAACAACGCCAGCATACGCCCCTTCCGCCGGGGGGGCTGTTCTCAGCTGACTCCTTTGGCGCCTGTCTCGTCCGCAGTACTCCAGGCTCAGGTTACAGCCTGTTGCCTGGTTTTCCCCGGTGCGCTGCCTGCTTCCGTTGGTTAACCTTTTTTGTGTGCTTACGGCCATGCTGACTGCCTGTTCTGCAGGGTCACCACTACTAACAGAACTTGATTATAGTCATAACCTAACGTTAACTGCATTAGCTACAAAAATGTCAATAGCTTATGCTGCACTATTTGACATTGACTGACTGAGAGACCACCAGCAGTAGTTGACGGTCTCATTTTATGATAGTTATTACGAGTATGTTATCATTCATATTATTATCGACATTAATTTAATGAATCATCATGGCATGGCACACACACACTACCGGAGGCTGTTACTGCACTACTGTGTGGATGATGACGTTGAAGCTGCAGAAAACATTGGCAGCATCCGCCTCACAATTTCTTCGCACCCCCCTTATGCTTCTTCTGTTTATTCATTTTCTTTCGCTCTGAGCGGCATCTGTTCTTCTGACACGAGAAATAGGTGAGAGAGGGGGGGGGGCTTAGTAAGAGATGTGATTGGGCCAGCTCAATGGCCCGCTGTTCCAGCCTAGTGGGGGGGGCTTAGGAAGAGATGTGATTGGGCCAGCTTGATGGGCCGCTGTCCCAGCCTAGTGGGGTGCTTATTAAGAGATGTGATTGGACCAGCCCAGTGCCAGTCAGTACCAATGGGCCGCTGTCCCAGCCTAGTAGTGGGCCGGTCGTTGACCAAACTTTTTTATTTTTATAAATCTAATTATAACGTCCCAAAGATGCGTCGGCCCACCGGGAAAATGCCTGGGCCCTCATTTATCAAGTTTCCTCAGAAAATGTTCTATTTCCACACGTAAGCACAGAATTTAGAATGTGTGCATGCACAAAAAAAACGGGATTTATCACACGTGCGTACACAGGTCCTACGCACACCTGTCATGATAAATATCACCTTGGTCCTACGCCGAGGCTCGTGCACACTTTCACGTATTTGCATACCAAAACCGCCCCGATTAACCATATACGGTAATGGAACACCCCCATGAAATGTGGAAAAATGGACTAAACCGAGGGAAGCGTGTTATGAGACAGGCTGACAGACGTGTACACGTACGGTGATGTCGGATATGATATCTATTAACCATTGCTGCCTGGGCAGCGCAAATACTAATAAAGACCGTGCTGGAATATGACTGCCTTTTTCCGTTTTGTTTGATTAATACCCAGGGATTAAAGTTCTCCTCAATTTTATTCCAAATCGCGACGGATTTTCCGTCAATTTTCTACCTGCTGCATATGATTTCTAGAGGCATACAATCTATTTTGATGTCAGTATTGGGTAGCCTATATAAACAATAATACGAGAGCATATACAAGAACAATGAATCTCACTGCCATGTATGATGTAGCCTGCCTATGTGATCAATACAAACTGAATTCCATCATGTTTGTGTGCGGGAGCTCACAAGGCTGTTGTCACAATGGGTGGTACAGTAATAACAGTCTACACAATATCACGATGGACCATGCCATGTAGCCTATGTTCTATTATGACATGATCTGTGACGACAAATGTTCTAGAATGTTTGATTATGACAGCATGCCTATGATCAATAAAAACGCGAACTTGAATCCCATCATCATATTTACATAGTCTGTCCACTATCTTTATTACTTTGTTATTCCCCCCCCCCATCTATGTAAAGCGACCTTGCATGGGTCTCTTGAAAGGCGCTATGTAAAATGAAGCTATTATTATTATTGTTGTTGTTATTATTATTATCATGTCTGTGTGCTGAGCTCAGTGAAGTTTCAACGGAGCGAGGTAATCTATTCTAATCAACAAATTGAAGTAGAAAGCATTCCGTTGTGGCCAATCTTATTTGGAAACATGACACAAAATAATAGTATGTCGCTTTTTATTTGAAACAATATTTAATGGCGTTTGGAGGTGGGTGTTCTGCTTCTGACCCCCGTGCCAAACAAGCAAGCCAACCTCTTGTTCCCGCAAGAGCCCGTTATAATTACACTACTGTCGCTATTTTACAATAATAGTATAATAATGAATTACGGGTCATACAGAAGTTGAACACGCCAGTTCTGTTCCATTAGGGGCTCTGCTTGGCATCACTCTGCACTATCTCGCGTACGTGCACGCGCACTGAATAAATTCCACAAATGTACCTTTAATACCAGTATTAGTCTGACCACACCCCTCATCAGCTTACCTTCATAAGCAGGTGTGTGGTCACCTGCTCTCCTCCTTCTCGCTTTCACCACAAGGAAGTGCCTGGTAGTACCCCACTTGACGTGTTGTTAGTTGAAAAGAGTTGTGACGAGTTTACATTGTGCTTAATTTTTTCTTCTCTCACATCTGTTGTACAAGAAAAAGTTGGGTCATAATGTATTCCGCGGAGAGTAGACCCACTAGACCTACTCTTCACCAGCGGTTCTCCATTCCCGCCTCCGTCGTGCGCCTTGGTGCTGGGCTGTTGCCACTTTCGTGGTTTGCCGACCCAGCCCGGGAGGCTGCCGGTGGATAGTTTGCCTCACCGAAGAGCCGAGGAGTCGGTGCCGTCGCTCCGGCGATGGCCTGATCTCGACTCTGGTTCCTCTGGTTCCGGGGAATCGCCCGTTGGTGAACGGGGGGTTGTCTTGGAGCCAGAGGATTTGCGACGCAAACTTTTCGCGTCTGCCCGTTCACGTCGCAAGATGGTAGCGTGCAGGCGCGAACGGCCTGGGTTTGGGGAACTGCTGGAGACCAGCGAAGATGCGTCCGGCTCTGGATTTCCAATGGAGACTGAGGACTTCATGGACGAGGCGGACGGGTTTTTGTATGATGGCCCCGTGGAGGAGAGTATCCCTCCTCAGGAGACCCCGGAGGGGGGGGAAATGGCTCCATGGGGCGCCCTGTTCGAGGATGTCGAGGAACCACCTTGGCCTCATCAGCAGGATGCCCTACTGTCGGCCACATCAGACTGTGGCTCCACATCAGGCCTGCTGCATGTGAGGGATGCGGGGTCGGTGGAGGAAGGTTCGCAGGGGGAACTGCGGGCCTTGTTTCCCGAGCTCATGGCGGTAGCCGCCGCAAACGGCGTGCCGCTGCCGCTGCCATTGCCTGCACCTGTCCCTGATGACCTCATAGGCCATCCCTGGCAGCGTCCCCCAGTGAGAGGGGTGGACGTTGTCTACCCATTTTTCCCATCGATGGGGGCCTATGTTCGTCGGGGTCAGGCAGTGTCCAACATCATGGGACTAACTCCCGCCTACGTACCAGTTACGCGGGTGTCGGGGTTAGTCAAAGGTATGGGGGAGGGCGTGCCTCGGCTTGACAGTCCGATGGCCGCGCTCCTCTGTCCGGATATGGTGTGGGAACCCCTATGCAAGCCGGTCCTCCAGGGGAAATCGGCTAGGCGATTGGCTTATTGGGGTGACCAGTCATTCATCGCTGGTACACAATCGCTAGCTGCGGCGTCTAACATCGCCCACCTGGCTAGATTTGTATCGGGGATAATGACGGGCGGCACGGATCTGAACGAGGTGAAATGCAATCAGATCACCCAGGCTGCGGGAGCTATCCTGCACCTTTCCCAGGTGCTGGCCATAGCCATGGGGAAAGTGCACGCCCTGGCCACCCTGGGCCAGCGTCACCTTTGGCTGGAGCAGGCCCGTGTGCCAGAGAAGAAGAGAGCTCCTCTTCTGACGGCCGCCCTCTCCGACGCTGGCCTATTCGGGAATGCCCTGCGGTTGATGACCTCAACATGCAGAGAGATGGCAGAGGAGAGGTCCATTCTCCAACCCCATTTTCCGCCTCCCGTCCTTGCCGGTGGAGTCAGAAGGCTTCCGCGACGTCGAGCTGTCTCCGTCGCCGCTACCACTGCCTCCGCCGCCGCTGCTGGCCCTGCCAAGAGGGCCAGGGGACGAAACGGCGCTTCTGCCACCGCCGGCCCATCCACGACCGGAGGAGACGGTAGGGAACGTCGTGTCCAGCAGACTGTAACCTACCGTCCCTCCGGGGCTCCTCGGGGTGGCAAGACTTGAGCGGCGCGAGGTGGCAGACGCCGTTAAGTGACTTTTCCCCTCTGTGTCCCCTCTCCTCTACACCCTCCCCGGCCCCTCTATGATTTTGTGCCTTAGAACACTTTTTAGTTAATAAAAAGAGGTTCCCCGATATAAGGGGGACTGTGTTTTGGCCGAACAAACTGTGTGTTTCTTCAAACAATTCATATGGTGGGGTTGTGTATATATGAATCTGCCCTTTTACGTTGTGTGATGAGTCGTGTTGTGTTACGAGGTTAAGCAAGGTCTGCAACGTACACTCAGTAATAGGTTCTATTAGCTTGATGCTCCACATGCAGGTAGAAACTGGTGTTATTCCATTGCTTGAACTAAGTATATGTGTCTCACAATGCTGTGTTGTTTAGTTGCAGTAATACTCGTACACACACATTTCACGGCCTAGCCGTTTACTCTCGATCAGCGTTTTTTTCCTATGTACGACATAGTCAACGGGGGTAGGATTCACACACAGGCGACTTGTGTTTTGTTGTAAAATCCTGTACACATTTGTGGGTAGCGGGCATTGTATTAGCTTATGCTATGCATTGCTTTCTACCGGAGGTTTTCAAGATGGCTACGGTTGTTTTTCTGTGTGTAGGGAAGAAGGGTGTTTTTTCGGGAGGGGGTGTCGAATAAACCCCTCCTTTTCCCACTTGATTGGTTTAGGGGATTTTTGATCTCTTCTGCTGAGCCAGTCAGGGCCAGGCCGGTGGGACGTCTTGGCGGGGGGGGGGGGGGGGGGGGGGGGGGGGGAGGGAGGGATATTCTACCGACTCCTATTACATGACAGGAGCCGGCAGGTTTCCCCGCCCGTTGTAGCGGTGTTGCTATGGCGACGCCTTCCATGAGTTGAGGTGTCTTAAAGGTGTCGAGTTAGGGCGTAGGGCTCACAGTTCTGCTGCGCCCGATTTATGTGTAAACTTGAGTCGGTTGGTCACGTGACTCACAGTTGGCATATCTTTTTCATGACTATGAACTCATGTGGGAAGGTGTTTCTGGGAGGGTCTGGTCTTACACTCTGATTAAAAAGGGTGACTGGATTAAAATCATGTGAAAACAGGTTTTTTACTCCCAGCTGTGCAGTTGGGTCATATGGGTGATGCTTTTTCTTTATTATTATAAAGAGTTGGATGTGTCTATATGGATTGGAAATGAGGGTCCCTGATGGAAACAAGACTAACGTCTTTCTCAGGTCTGCCCCCCCTTAACCAATTGTGTGTATTGCCGTACTGGGTTGTACCCTTTCTGCAATCTGTTGGGTAAAGTTTTTCATTCATTCATTCATGGAGTTGATTGCATCTCGCCCCTCTTGTCGTTCCCCTGGGTGTCTTGGGGATTCAATAAGGTGGTCTAAACAACCTATTGTTGATGTGGGTATGTCAAAACGCACACATAGTGCTAGCTCAGGATGTTCTGTTGGACATTGGCTGACTGGCGCGCCTTGATTGCTTGGGGATAAAACAGCGTTTTTATGAAGCAATTGGGATGGGGGTTTTTCCTCTTCCGACACCCTGTGTGGTTGTCGATGGGTTCCCGTTCATGTCAGGGGATGATAACGGAATGGGTCTGGACATATGGGGAAGGGTCTCACGCCCTGGGGGTGGGCCGCCGGGCGCGGTTCGTACCGAAACGTCTGGGTGGCGCCTTCTTTTTATGTTTTAGGATCAACGCGCATATCTGCCCCTTCTCCTGGGGTTGGCAGGTCGGCGTGGTTAGGGCACGGGACTGGTTCTGGTCGCGCTGGTCCGGATCAGTTACACCCGTTGTCCGCCGGGGATGCAGATCTGCTGTTCTGGTACCCTGAGGGACTTGGGCGTTTTTCAGGGGGAAAAAATGCTAGGTCGGTCCGGGTGTCACAGGGTTGAGCGTTATGGAACCCTTGTTGGGTACTTTGTATTCTGCACTGTCGTAATGGCTTGCGGCCGTGCCACCCTGTACGCGCCCGATCTCGTCGGATCTCGGCCGCTGTGCAGGTTGGTCTTGGTTGGTACTTGGTTGGGTGACCTCCTGGGAATACCAAGTGCGGGGTGCTGGGGCTGGTCTTCCATTTTTTACGCTCTTCTCTTGCGCTTGGCGAAGAGGGGCCTGTTGGGGTGGTTTTTGCCTCCTCGGGGGACCCTGTGCTCCCCGTATCACCGGGCCCGGTCCGGGGTAATGTCTCGTTGACCCGTAGGCCCGGGATAGCCCTGTTGGGAACCGGAACGCGGGCTGCGGCAGTGCCGCAGGTGTGTTTTGGGGTTTCTTTCCTGAGGGGTTATGGGACCAACCATTGCATAGGGTAATGCCTGGGTGGTTGGTTCTCTGGTGTGTTGCTGCAGTGTCAACTCCCGGTTTCTCCGGTTGAGGGTGCCCCTGCACGTTCATGACGTCTGCCGATCGTATCAGCCTTCTCTGTGGAGGCTTGGTTATGCAACAACGCCAGCATACGCCCCTTCCGCCGGGGCGGCTGTGTTCAGCTGTCCTTTCTGGCGCCTGTCTCGTCCGCAGTCTCCAGGCTTGGGTTGACAGCCTGTTGCCTGGTCTTTTTTCCCGGTGCACTGCCTGCTTCCGTTGGTTAACTCTTGTGTGTTACGACCATGCTGTCTGCCTGTTGCAGGGCCTGTGTGCCAGGCGGTGTACTGTTGGGGAGGACAGGGCCCGCTCGGCTGAGGGGCCTTTGTCCGAATACGCTGGCGATGTGGGGGGCGGGGTCACTAGGTGCCCACCTGGTGGGGTCTTGATGCTGGCATCATGGACTTCTCCGGGCCCCCATTACAGGGAGTCCAGTCCTTTTGGTGGGTCTGGGTCTTCCTTCGCGCTCCGCTGCTACGGCCTTGCCACGGGGTTGGGTTTGCCCTTGATCCCGTGATTCTGGGGGCAGTAACGAGGTTGTTCCCTACGTTCGTTCCCGGGTGGCATGCGGGTTGTGCGTGGGTGTAGTCGTGGGGTCAAGCCACGGTCTGCTCACCCTGTGCGTTGAGTTGCTTGAGTGCCTCTTCGCGCGGTCGGGTCCATCGCCCTCTTGGTAAACCTCTAATAGGGAGGGTGCCCTCCATTAGGGGGGGTCGGGGGGGCTCGGCCCTCCCTGTTCTGTTGGTTGTGGGGGGCCTTCAGCGGAGTGTATTTGTCGGCCAGTGGCTCCGCTTGGCCTCCCTTTGTGCAGAGTGATGCCAAGCAGAGCCCCTAATGGAACAGAACGTTAGGTTATGACTATAACCAAGTTCTGTTAATTAGGGGTGACGCTTGGCATCCGACGGCCGCTGCAGCCCTTGACCTCACCTTGTGGTGAAAGCTTGGGAAGGAGGAGAGCAGGTGACCACACACCTGCTTATGAAGGTAAGCTGATGAGGGGTGTGGTCAGACTAATACTGGTATTAAAGGTACATTTGTGGAATTTATTCAGTGCGCGTGCACGTACGCGAGATAGTGCAGAGTGATGCCAAGCGTCACCCCTAATTAACAGAACTTGGTTATAGTCATAACCTAACGTTAATGGCTGAATGAATGAATGAATGAAAACTTTATTTAACAGATTGCAGAATGGGTACAATACAGTACGGCTCAATACACACAATTGTTAAGGGGATGCAGACCAGAGAAAGACTTTTGTCTTGTTTACATCAGGGTCCCCCAACTCGAGTCCTCGATATCCTCGCGGACGGACCAGTATACCTTTATATCATATCATATTCATATTCATATCATAGTTTACTCTATCAGCCTACCAGCATGTAATACGTTCTTTGTTAGAACTCAACTCGTTATTATTTTGCGCATAGATTGCAGAAATACGGGGACGTTTTGATTTAGGCTTTGACACAGAATACAAGTCATGATATCACCCACACGATATATGCTCTGTGTCCAGAGCATGTATGCTTTTCATTCATTTAAGACACATTTATTGCAAGGGTTTTGTATACACATACACTCAACAAATAACCTCTGTCTGTTCTCGTTGCAATGCGTTTATATCGTGGGTGTTCATATGACTTGTATTCTGCTTACAGCTTCGGGTTTCCACTTATTACGTTTAACAATGGCAAAGCCTTTTAAATATAATCAAAACGTTCCCGTATTTCTGCAATATATGCGCAAAATAATAACGAGTTGAGTTACGCGGAGCGCAGTCAGTGCTTATTTCCGCGTTGTAAAAATATTCTACCACCGGGCGCCAACTACGCATGGTCCGACCTGTGCTTAAATATACGCACAAAGTCAAGCACAAGTTCAAATAGATAAATCCCACACTTTGCTTAGGAATGGTCGTACGCAGATTACCAGTCCAGCCCTGGTGACACCTCTCTCTTCCTTTCACAGGTAGCTCCATTATTTATGAAGGCTATTCCCTAACTGAGCTTGTGTGTGTGTGTGTGTGTGTGTGTGTGTGTGTGTGTGTGTGTGTGTGTGTGTGTGTGTGCGTGCATGTGTGCGTGCGTGCGTGCGTGCGTGTGTGTCCATGCATGCACGATACATGTTTTAGCAGGTTCGCTTGTAGAAGATGACAATGAAAAGAAACAAACACAAAACCATCCAACTTTGTCTCAGCCAGTTGTGGAATTCACTAGAAGTGTGTACATGATCTGTGCATGCATCCCACTAAACATCCCACTAAATTTCCCACTCATCCATGAGTGACCACAATATGCCATACATAGCCCACAGCGGCAGTCCTGCGTGCAGTGGGAAAAAGAGACATGGAGGCTCACATAATGATTGTATCTGTATTAAAGTCAACGTTTCGGGCAGACCTACATTAAGATAAGATAAGATCATCCTTTATTGATCCCCTAGGGGAGGGGGTACAATACAATAGTAATATAAAATATAATAATAAAATAATAATAATAATAATAATAAATAAATAAATAATAAATAATAATTTATTAGCTGATGCTTTTATCCAAAGCAACTTACAAATTGTGACAAACAAGTCAGCAGGAGGGGTACATCTCTGGTAGCTAAGGTTCAGTGGCATTGTTCATCAAACAGTGTTGAACTTGAGTGTTACACTCTGAGTACATAGTAATATAGGCATATTAGCATAGTATGTAAGGTACATAATAGTAAAGGACAGTAAGAAGGTTTTATTAAAAGAAAAAAACACTAGAATCAAGAAAATTGGACGTCATTCACTAACATTTTCGTAAGTGTCTTCGTGAATATCTTCTTAAGAACTTACTTAAGAAAGATCCCCGCCCGATTCATGAACGCATGAAAATGTGTTCTTAAACAGCCAAAGTGTTCTCAGCTGCACTCTCCTGAATGAAGAATGTCACTGATTCTTTTTTTTTATCCACTTTTTCTCCTCCATTTTTCAATTTTTCTCCCATCCCAATTTAGCCGTGCCAATTCTCCACTCACCTGTCTTGATCGTTGCTCGCATGTGCCCCCCACTGGCCGGTCGTAGGGAGGATAGAAGCCCATCACATGTCCCCCCGATACATGTGGAGGCAGCCAGTCACATCTTTTCACCTGCCAGCGCGGACTCTCATTGGCGAGGAGTAACGTGTAGGAGGCTCACACTGCCCCCGCCATTTTCCTGTCTCTGCTGAGCAGGCGCCCTGACCGACCTGTAGGAGTCGCTGTTTACAACGTCCAGATTACCACCCATCGACTTCCCACCCGCTAACTCTGCCAATTGAGTTAGTATGACGGCCGGCCCAAGCCGGAGGCAACGCTGACAGCCGGATTTGATACCGGTGTCTCTTGCGTTGGTGACGAGCGCAATGTCCGCTGCACCACCCAGCCGCCCAGAATGTCACTGATTCTTAAATGATTTGCGTATTCTCGTACACCCTGTTACCTTCTATAGACCACTAGTTCTTTATTGGTTTATTGAGGTTTATGTACGTATGTATATCAACTATTGTACGTATGTATATGTGTATTGAACACTGTATCTGTAACTGGAGAGCATTCTCCCCTGCCAACAACTATCCTGCTAATAGGCCTTCTCCGATCGATTGGCCTTCTCCGCGTTGTCTTGGAAAAGCACTGTGGACGGAAACGTCGACTTTGATACAGTTACAATGACTAAGTGAGCCTCCCGAGTCGTTTCCTTCTGGTGTGACGTTTGAGTCCTACATGCAGAGGCAACCTGTGGAGCTTTATACTTTATAAGATGCCGGTTACAATGGTGATGATCAGAAGGAAAACATGCAATTGAAATAATCAATAGGAGAAAGAAAAGAGTCCTAAGATTTCCTTTATGTATGAATACTCTTCCCTAGGTCTAACTAGTTCTATTACGTGTTAGCTCCGCTCAGCGTCTGTTGCACATGCATCACGTCAGTACTTGTGTACTGAATAAAAACTCTCAATGTACCTTTACATACCAATATCCGTCTGGCCACACCCCCATCCGCCACCTATATAAGCAGGGGTGTGGCTATAACACTCACCTCCTTCTTCACTTTCACCTCAAGGAAGTGCCTGTATACTAGTGATGTGACGATTCATCGATTTGCATCGGTGCGCCGGCATACACGTTCACGATGCGCGTGCACCGGTGGAATACGTGCGCACCGGCTAGAACTCAGGTTGAACTCGCGATGCATCTTGTTGTAGCGTCTTTGCGTCGGTCAAAACCGATGCATTAATATAATTTCCTCTCATCCACTTCTGTCAGCAGTGCACTGTGACTGCACACAGCTGATACTATACTACTAATACAGAAGGCGAGAGCCGCGTCACAGTTAACAACAATAAACAGTGGAAGTCGAGGACATGAATAGAATTGGGCTTCCTCTGGCTAACGCCAGTTAGCCGTTCAGCTAACGCTAAACTAAACTACAGTGTCTAACTAACTAACTAACGCAACACCAGTTCCATTAGTGAGGAGGGGGGGGGGGGGGGGGGGTATATTGAAGACGCTTGACAACAGGTTCAAAGATAACTTCACATTTATTGGCTATTGGTTTCTTTATATCGCTTCATGCAGCAGGCTATCCAGGCTGGCTCCGTGTGTGTTCTGTTGACATCCGATCCTAGCCTAGTGTGTGACATCATCAACTACGCAACTCAGACGGGCTCTCTCTCTCTCTCTCTCTCTCTCTCTGTTCAATGATTTAACGTGGCCAAACGTTACAATATAAATACTAATTGGATAGTTGATGATAAACATTTAATTTCATTATCTGAAATATTATAAAATCATTTAAGTCTGCTATAAGCCATTATCCCTTTGTGTATGATTATTATTGTCTCACAGTAGTACATTGTGTGTGTGTTTTTAGCTAAAGTGGATAGAAAAGACAGTTTATGCAAAAGTCTTCTTAGGCACCCAAGAGTTTTTATATAAATTGTCTTACAGTAGATTATTTTATTTTTAATAATAATATAAGCTGCATATAAGGAATACAACCAAATCCTCTGTCATACCATAAAATTGTATCATTATTTTGCATCGTGTTGAATCGCATCGTATCGCCCCGAATCGCATTATGTTGAATCAAATCGTATCGAATCGTATCGTATCTCAACAGGGGGTGAATCGTATCGCATTGCATCGCCCGGTGCTTCAAATGTATCGTTAATGTATCGTATCGTTGGCACCGTATCGAGATGCGCATCGCATCGGCCTCGTGATGGAGATGCACATCCCTACTGTATACACCACTATCAAGTTAGGTTGTTAGACTGAATAAAGGAGAACAGAAGAGCAAGGAGATACGTTGACGTTATATCTTTGTTTTCTCTCTCACTATTTTCGAGAAAATACGGCGATAATGTCTTCGTCACTGGGGTGTCTGGAAGATGATGATCATTCTGACCTCCACCGGCTTTTTCGTATTAGGGGCTCGCGTCGCTGGTCTACTCCAAGTTTCAAGTTTCAAGTTTCTTTAATAGTTGTCATACAGAAGTACAGAATACTTTCATACAAAATGCTTCTTACTGTTACGCTCCAGAGACTGTGCTAGACAAGATAGTATCAAATAACATAGTATAGCATGTAAATTAGAAGTAGAAAATGAGGTCACAGTGTTCAGTATAGACATATATACAATGTTCGATGCAGAATAGACGTAACTGAGTTACCATATAATATACAATACTATGCAGTGTACTAATGTACAATACTATATAGTGCAAAGCAGAAATGGGATGAGGTACAATTTAGGTACAATTTACAGTAAGGTGTACGAGTTGTAGTGCAATCCTTCATCAATAAATATAAAGTGTGGGGAGTGGGTGCTACAGTGTGTTCAAGTTCAAGTTCAAGTTCAAGTTCTTTAATAGTTGTCATACAGAAGTACAGAATACTTTCATACAAAATGCTTCTTACTGTTACGCTCCAGAGACTGTGCTAGACAAGATAGTATCAAATAACATAATAACATAATATAGCATGAATTTAGAAGAAGAATGAGGTCACAGTTGTTCGGTATAGACATATGTACAATGTTCTGAGTTACCATATAATATACAATACACAATACTATGCAGTGTACTAATGTACAGTACTATCTAGTGCAAAGCAGAAGTGGGATGAGGTACAATTTTAGGTACAATTTACAGTAAGGTGTACGAGTTGTAGTGCAATCCTTCATCCATAAATATAAAGTGTGGGGAGTGGGTGCTACAGTGTGTTTGTTTAAAGTGAGTGTGTGCTATAAAGTGTGTGGAGTGGGTGCTACAGTGTGTTTGTTTAAAGTGAGTGTGCGTGTGGATGTGTGTGCTATGTGCGTTTGATGGTTGTTGTTGTGTAGTGTTCATTGTTCGTTTAGCAGCCTGATGGCCTGGGGATAGAAGCTTCTTCTGAGACTTTCTGTGCTCGCCTTGAGACTCCGGTATCGCTTGCCTGACCGCAGCAGTTCAAAGAGGCAGTTGTTCGGGTGACTGGAGTCTTTAATGATTCTCTTAGCGTTGCCCCTGCACCGCTTGTTGTAAATGTTCTGGAGGGTGGGGAGCCCCCCTCCAATTGTGCGTTCGGCTGAACGTGTCACTCTTTGTAGTCTGCTTCGGTCTTGTGCAGTGCTATTCCCAAACCAGGAGGTGATGTTGCCAGTCAGGATGCTCTCTATTGTACATGAGTAGAAGTTCTTAAGGATCTTCTGACTGACTTGGAACTTCCTTAGGCGCCTGAGGAAGTAGAGGCGTTGTCGTGCCTTCTTCACAACACTGTCAATGTGTGTGGTCCATGTCAAGTCCTCGGATATGTAGGCTCCGAGGTACTTAAAGCTGTTGACTCTCTCAACCGGTGCCCCGTCGATGCTGAGGGGGCTGTAGTCCTTGACCCCCGACCTCCTGAAGTCCACAATCATCTCCTTTGTTTTGCTGACGTGCAGGGAGAGGCTGTTTTCCTGGCACCATCCCGCCAGGACCTTGACCTCTTCCAGGTAGGCCCTCTCGTCGTTGGCAGAGATCAGGCCCACCACCACTGTGTCGTCAGCAAATTTGATGATTGTGTTGCTACTCCGCTGAGCCACACAGTCGTGTGTGTACAGGGAGTAGAGGAGGGGACTCAGAACACAGCCCTGGGGGGCCCCTATGTTGAGGGTGATGGATGAGGAGGTGCAGTTGCCTGCTCTCACCACCTGGGGTCTGCCCGTCAGGAAGTCCAAGACCCACTGGCAGAAGTCATAGTTCAAGCCCACATGCAGTCCTCCAAAGCTGCGGCTGGATAGGTATTGAACCTCCGGTTCTACAGCTGGACTGCAGGAGGCACCGGCTGTTTGTGAGACATTGGTTGCCTCTGGGCTGGGTGAGTGATGTTTTGCTATGCGGGCGCCGGTTGTATTGCTAATGCTATGGGGGTTAGCTGCACAATTTTACGAAGGCCGGACCCAGATTGGGGTCCTCTGTTCGGCCTCTTAGGCGACGGATGGAGGGTCCTGGTTTGAAGCCCATAATGGTCAAACTAGTGGGCCGCGACCGAGATGTGGTTTAAACCCGGGGTCTCTGGACGAGCGGATGCTTCTCTGTCCCGTGTAGGCCCCATCTTTCAAATGAATGAAAGATTAAACCCTAAACATGAGGAAAAGTGGGTCTGGATCTTCGTTATCGGAAGTTCCATGCTCAAGTCGGCTGCAGCCCATACGGGAATTGTGCCGACTCCGCTGTATGTCTGTTAAATCACTGTTGAAAACTGTGTTGACATTTCTTTTTCTCTTCTCTCTTAGGATGAGGAGGGACTCAGACGGCGGCCTGTCTGAAGTGTGGCTTATTATGTTCTTGTGTACAGTTCAGGTGATAGCTGCTTAGCTTGCGTGCTAGTTGTGTGGCCTACCTGTTAGCCAGTCAGCTGTTAGCTGCGGCGCTAGCCCGTTGCATTCACTAGGCTAGGAACGTTAGCTTGTTGCTATCAGTCGGGAGTTGGTTGTTAGCTTAATGCTACACTGTTGAACGTTACTGTGAGAATAACAAGCCTTAACACTCTGACTACGACGTCATCTTTGACAGAGGATGTTAGTCGACCCTACACCGGGTGCCCTGCCAGCGAGGACTTCGTCAACATGGAGAACGGCGGCTGGGTGGCGCGTTGGGCATTGCCCTCGTCACCAACGCAGGAGACGCTGGGTTCGACTTCGGCTGTCCCCGTTAACCAGTGTTTGCAGTCCTCTCAGCCTGCGCTCAGGGTGTAGGTATGAGTCCTGCTGGACTTAACACTTCTTTTTTCCTTCCCTTCTAAATGTTTTGTAATAACGATGTTTCCAAAACGTATGTTGCTGCAATACATTGAGGATACGACGCGTGTTGTGTGTGAATTGTCTTGTCACTGGTATAGGTTCTCTACCTAGGTTCTCTACGTGAGTAAAAATGAACTGGTTTAGTTGTGATGAGAACATGTGTGTTCATGTAACATGTGACATGTGATCAAGGAGTAAGTCCTCTCAGCCTGTGATGACAATGAACAGGTAGCGTGTTCACATATTAACAGGGGTACCTGTTCAACCTGGTCGTATCAAGGGTAAGGTGGGAAGGGGTGACCCCCCCGGTTTCCCTGGGGCTTCCCCCCTCCTCTCAAACATGTTTTGTTTACAATATATTGTGTCACTATGTTTGTGGGGATACAGTGTAATCCCTCAGCTTAAACTGCTGGGGTTGTGCTCCTGCTTGAGAAAATGATTTTTCCTAGGAAAAGATTGTTTTGGTTGCTGTCATATGTGCTTAGCAAGGCCTGTGGCCAATACATAATCGAGGACTTATGTCTTCTCTCGTTATGAAAAACGGCATTCCTCTGTAGTGAGAGTGTACTTTTGCCTTTTTTGTTGTGATGAAGGGTTGTGTGTGTCGTTAAGATCCACAACTGGGTTGAGTGTTGGCCTACAGAAGCACATGTGTAAGTCTGGTACCTGGGCTCTTAAGGGGGCCCTCTCTTGGTCTGTGTTTTTTTTTTTTTTTTTTAATCAGATGGCTGTTTTCTCTGGGTCTGTGTTTTTTCTTTGTAAAAATCAGATGGCAGGTTTTTCACACATGAGTCTATGTGAAGCTGTTAAACGCTTCATGTAGCATGCTATGACTGGTGTCATGGCTCTACTTTGTCATTACATCGTATCAGGGGTGAGGGGTCGTAAAGGGGTGAACTGGTAAACCTTCCTCCCCTTTTTTTGATTGGTCAGGGGTTAAAACCCCCCGTCCTTCGGGCTTCCTGTCACGTTGCTGGTTCGGCACGTTACAGGGTAGGGGGGGGGAGGGAGTTTCCTGGTCCCACGCCCTGAAAGATTGGGCGTGTGCACCGTGGAAATTCCCCCGCCATAGAGTACGTCACTGAGCACGTTTCTATTGGTAAGACTTCCGTGAGTTGTTCAGGTTCCATGTTATGGATCTGTTTCAGGGAGTTTTCAGATCCTCCTCCTCACAGAGCTCCTCCTCAGTGAGTGTCAGAGCCTTCTGTGAGTTCGGACCCTCCCTCCCAGTGAGGGAGCCTCCTCAGAGTTTCAGAGCCTCCTCCTCAGATTGTCAAGGTGAGTAGAACTTCAAAAAGGAGTTCTGCTCTGTTGTATGTGTATTCGATTAAATTCAATTCGATTATTGAGCTTGGTGGGGGATGCAACGCAGTAGAGACGTGGTTCTTCTGCTCTGCTCCCTACTGGTAGTGTGTGTATTGGGTCAGAGCCTCCTCCACTGGTGTTCAGAGTCTTCTCCTCTGGGAGTTCAGAGCCTCCTCCTCGGAGAGTCCTAACCCAATTGTTACATAGCTCAATGTTGCAATATGTCTTTTTAATCTATACAGCTCACGTGGGAAGTCTCTCTGGGGGTTCCCCGTCTTCTCCTTTTTTGGAGTAGGTGGACGGGGTATTGTTTAGGGTTTCCCTGACTCCTCGCCTTACAGGTCTGTTGAGTCATGGGTTTCCCCCCGTCATAGGGGTACGTCGCTCACCGTCCCCTCTTATGAAGTGTGGTTGACGGGGTGGTGTTTCCCTCAGCCGCGTCGCATGGGACCCATGTCTGTATACATTTTTTTTTCTGTAAAAATGTAAAATTAAAAAGGCGGCTTCTTGTCGTTCTCCCAGGCGGCTTGGAGGAACGGTATCTGGTGTTTTGTTAGACTATCCATTGATGTGTTTTGGGTCTCGACGTGTACATAGTGCTGGCCCTGGGTGTTTGATAGGAATCACACATGAGGCTTGCGCGCCTTGGTTGCTCATCATTAAAACTGCGTTTTTATGGGGCAACTGGGAAGGAGTTTGTCTCTTCCGAGCGCCAGTTTACTAGGTTTGTCTCGACTAATTCTCGTTCATATCTGGGGGATGTTAACGGAATAGATCAAATCATAGGTAGAGGGGTCTCACGCCCTTTGGGTGGGCCACTGAGCGCGGTACATAAGGGACCGTCTGGGTGGCGCCCTCTATAATGTTTTGGATCAACACGCGTACCTACCCCCCTCCTAGAGTTGGGGATGTCGGCGTGATTAGGGCACGGGACTGGTTCTGGTCACGCCAGTCCAGGTCAGTTAACCTGTTGTCCGCCGGGGACGCAGATCTGCTGTTCTGGTACCCTGAGGGACTTGTGCTTTTTTCAGGGGGAAAAATGCCGGGTCGGCCCGGGTGTCACAGGTTTTGGCGTTATGGAGATGTTCGTGGTTGTACTACGTTTTACCCCTCACTGTTTCTTGGTCCATGTTGTGTTGTACCTAGCGCTGCGCTAAAGGGGCCTGGTCCTTCTCCATTCTTTTCGCCCCTTTCTTCTCCCGCTTACGCATGGCTGAGAGGGGGCTGTTGAGGTGGTTCTTATGGAACTCCTCTGGCATCCCTGTGTACGTCCCAGTCCACCGGGCCCGGTCCGAAGTTGTTTTCGTCGACCCGTAGGCCTGGGATAACCCCTTTTTGAAAACTGAAACACTTGTACTGCGGTATAGCCAGTGTAAACCCGCAGGTGTGTTTGAGTTTTTTCCTGAGGGGTTATAGGAACAACCACCTCATGTTGAACCAAGAGGGTGGTTGATTCCCTGGTGTGTTGGAGCGGAGTCAACTCCCGGATTACCCGTTTGAGTGTGCCCCTGCACGTTCATGACGTCTGCCAATCGTGTCAGCCTTCTCTGCCTCTGCCCCTCTAGAGCGTCGGGATTTTTTTGTGGAGGCTTTGACATGGTGCTCAACAATGCCAGCATACGCCCCTTCCGCCGGGGGGCTGTTTCAGGTGACCCCTTTGGCGCCTGTCTCGTCCGCAGTGCTCCAGGCTCGGGTCAAGTGCCTGCTGCCTGGATTGAGGGATCGGCCTCTTCTGGAGGTCGTCTCCCCGGTGCGCTGCCTGCTCCCGCTGTAGTGTAGCCTCTTGAGTGCTTCGAGTTACAGCCATGCTGACTGCCTGAGTATGCCAGGGTCAGTGAGCCTGGCGGCGTGCTATTGGGGGGAAGGGCCTGCTCTTGGATGGGCCCTGTCCGAATATGCTGGCGATGTGGGGGGCGGTGTCACTAGTGACCGCCTGGTGAGGTCTCGATGCTGTGGCGTCATTGGCCTCTCCAGGCCCCCTTTTTCCGGGGGGGATCCAGTCCCTTCTGGGTCTGGGTCCTCCTTCGCGCTCCGCTACTACGGCCTTGCCACGTGGTCGCGCTTTTCTCTTGACCCCGTGATTTTGGGGGTGGTAACAAGGTTTGTTCCTTCCGTTCGTTCCCTGGTGGCATGTGGGTTGTGCGTGTGTGTAGTCGTGGGTACCTACCCCGCGGTCTGCTCACCCTGTGCGTTAAGTTGCTTGAGTTCCTCTTCGCGCAGTCGGATCTGTCTCCCTCCCGTCCTCCAATAGGGAGGGTTCCCTCCAATAGGGAGGGTCGGGGGGCTAACACGTAATAGAATGTACGGTTATGTATAAAACCATAGTTCTATGAGTGTAGTGACGCTCAGCGTCTGGACGCCACTGCGGCCCTTGATCTTGCCTTGTGGTGAAAGATTGAGAAGGAGGTGAGTGTGTGGCCACACCCCTGCTTATATAGGTGGCGGATGGGGGTGTGGCCAGACGGATGTTGGTATGTAAAGGTACATTGAGAGTTTTTATTCAGTGAACAAGTACTGACGTGAAGCATGTGCAATAGACGCTGAGCGTCACTACACTCATAGAACTATGGTTATATACATAACCGTACGTTTTGTGTGTGTGTGTGAGTGTGTGTGTGTGTGTGTGTGTGTGTGTGTGTGTGTGTGTGTGTGTGTGTGTGTGTGTGTGTGTGTGTGTGTGTGTGTGAGAGGGAGCCTGGGCAATTGGGCATGTTTGTACAGGTTTGTTTGTAGCAGTGAGCGGCGCGGGGCGCGGAGCGGCCGGTTTTGACGTGAGCGAGGAGTGGGTTTTAAAATGAGTCGGCGCGACGTCCGGAGCGAGAGTTCTCCTCCGCTCCAATCCACTCCAGGCCGCTCACAGTGGTTTAACACTGATGTAATATATACATGCAGTACAATGCCAAAGCAACAGATGGCGATGTACAAACATGAAGGCCATTTTCAACCAATGAGAAGGGTGAACCTGTGATAGGCTGTTCGTTCAGGCTTTGTCACTGTAGAGACGCCCACACTCACTCCAGTTAGGAAAAAGTATCGACGCCATTGTTGTTGACGTTAGCTTACATGCTAACGTTAATGGCAGCGACCATAGCATTGTGGCTCGGCTAGCCTATCATCGCTTAATAGAGATAGTGAATGGATAAACAACGTTATTTAACATTGCAGAATGGCTACAATTACAATGCGGCTCAATACAAACAATTGTTAAGGGGCCCAGGGGGTGTAGACTGTTGTAGTTTGAGCTCATTTACACCATGCTCCAAAAAAAGAAGAAAAAAAACTGCCGAGCGATCTGGCGCGGGGAGCGGGGAGCGCTCGATTCAAGGTGAGCGGGGAGCGAGCGGAGAGCGACTTGGGGGCGGGGTCAACATGAGTGATTAGCGGAGCGGACCAAGCTTTAAAGAGCGAAGAGCGGATTTCTCGGCCGCGCCGATCCGCTCACGTGGTCTGGTTTGTAGTAGACGTCAATGACGATCAAAAGAGAAACAGCACAAGAGAAACATGAAGAAAGAAAGAAGAGAACGGAAAAAAAGGCAAAGCACTCACAGTTCTGAAATTTAAGACATTTCCCAAGGATGAGCACAACAATAGCCCTGTCAGGGTCACAATTAGGGTCTTTTAGAAAAGGCAGTGGCTCTCATCCTGGACTGAACGAGGTGTTTTATCACTTGAGTGAGTGTCGGGGAATAGAGGGAATATAGAATAAAAGAAGCCAATCTCCACATCCCACTCTTCAGGACAGGCGAAGAGTCACTAAAGGCATACCTGTCAACCCTCCCGTTTTTCCCAGGATTCTCCCATATTCGACCCTTCTTTCCCGCCGTCCTCCCGTTTCAATATTTTCCTGAAAATGTCCTGTATTTTGCCCTTCTTACTAAAAAGGCTACATTACCCGCTCTGAAGACGACAGGCAGCAGCCTGGAGCCCCCGCCAGTAGGGACCCCCCGAGGGCTGACATAATGACTGTACTCAACAAAAGCGACCGCAATTCAAATGGATGGCATCTCCTCACTGGCCCTGGTGTTCTCTGCCGCCGAGTACTGCGCCCCGGTCTGGTGACGTAGCACCCACGTGAAGAAGCTGGATGTTGTTCTCAACAGCGTCCTGCGGACAGTCTCTGGTTGCCTACAAGCCACACTGGTAAACTAACTGCCCGTACTCGCTGGTATTGCCCCGGCTACCATCAGATGAGAAGCAGCCACACTGGCCCTTTCCCGCAAGGCACAGATCAATGCATCCCACCACCTTCACAATACCACCACAGAGACACCACGACGTGTGTGCCTAAAGTCACGATGCCCCTTTTCCATGCAAGCCTACAGGCTACTCGACACAACACCATCTGACACTTCCAAGGCCTCCTGGGTCAGGACGATATGGAGGGACCAGTGGAGGTCAGCAGAACCATCCAGGCTGCACCTCTACATCAATGACCCTCTGGACGTCCCTGGTCAGGACTTGCCCTGGAAGCAGTGGTCAACCCTCAACCGCCTAAGGACCGACGTCGGATGCTACGGCGCCTCAATGAAGAGGTGGGGCCTCAAGGACAGTGCCTCATGCGAGTGTCGAGCCCCTGCACAGACTGTGGAACATATCATCACCAGTTGCCCCAAACACCGGCCACCGTATGGAGAACGCGGTCTGATGGAACTGGGCGATGAAATGTTGGCCTGGCTTGCCTCAACGGAGCAGCAGGTCTAAAGACACACGCCAGAAGAAGAATAAATGGATGATATGCAATGAAACCCCCTTAGGGGCCCCATGGCACTTGTGTTGGAATTGTCAATCAGCAGTCAAGAAAGCTGACTTCATTACTGCCTACGCCCATAGTCAAAATCTGCAGCTCCTGGCTCTAACGGAGACCTGGATAACCCCCAATAACTCATCAACACCTGCAGCATTATCTACAAACTATAACTTCACTCACACACCTCAACCTTCCAGACGGGGTGGAGGCACTGGCCTCATGACATCTCCTTCATGGGCTACAAACTTAACACCACTCCCAGAACTGTCACTCTCCTCTTTCGAATATCATGCAGTATCTGTCTCTAATCCTTTCAATCTCACCATTGTTACACTCTACCGCCCTCCAGGTCCGCTCGATCACTTCACAGATGAGCTGGACATGCTTCTAAGCTCCTTACCGGAAGATGGTACCCCTCTCCTTCTATTGGGCGACTTCAACCTGCCTGACTCATCTCAGTCAGTCATAGTAGTCTCCCTCCTACAATCGTTTGACCTGACTCCCACTGCCATGCCTCCCACCCACAAAGCAGGCAACTCCTTGGATCTCATATTTTCCCGTAACTCCAGCATCATTAACACCACGGTAACTCCCCTACATGTATCTGACCATTCCTTCATATCCTTCTCACTAACTCTCATGCTTAACCGAAAGGTCTTCACCCAAACTCAAACCGTCTCACTCAGACGCAACCTGGCCTCCCTATCCCCCTCCACCCTCTCCTCTGACATACTATCCGCTCTACCTTTGAGTGACACCTTCTCTGCTCTCTCCACAGAGATGGCAACCTCCACCCTCCTCTCAGCCCTTGCAACCTCCTTCGACAAGCTCTGTCCCCTCGTTGAGAAACCTGCCCGCCGTTCCCCACCCAGTCCATGGCTGACAGATCCAGTGAGAGAACTAAAGGCGATTTTCCACTGCATAGTACCTACTCGACTCTACTCTACTCTACTCGCTTTAGGTACCTGGTACTTCGTTCCTTTTCCACTGCAGGTACTAAGTACTCAGTTTGTCTCCGTGTGGGGAGGCGGGGCCGCTGGTGATCATCATGAGAGCTCCAGCATAGCTATGTCCGTGAGCTTGGTAGCCCCTTTCGTGACTGTGATGCACCGAGTGAATCCACAGTCACTTGCTCCTCAATAGGAAACCAACCTAGATTTACCATGAAGGACTGGTTCTGGCCAAACCGTTCGTTATACAAGTATCACAGAGACATTTCAAAGGTACTCACAGTTGCACGAGGGTTTCGGACAGAGATACGGGATGGTTTGAAAGCTCTGCGTTGCTAATAAACATAAAAAATATTTTATAAACTGCTCAAAACGCCATTATTTCCGGCGTTGGGTGCATGATGCGCATGCGCTGTGATCACACCAGGCAGTCAACGCCGGAAATAATGCAGTGTTGAGCAGTTTATAAAAAATATTTAAAATGTTTATTAGCAACGCAGAGCTTTCAAATTATCCCGTATCTCTGTCCGAAACCCTCGTGCAACTGTGAGTACCTTTGAAATGTCTCTGTGATACTTGTATAACGAACGGTTCGGCCAGAACCAGTCCTTCATGGTAAATCTAGGTTGGTTTCCTATTGAGGAGCAAGTGACTGTGGATTCACTCGGTGCATCACAGTCACGAAAGGGGCTATGAGCTTGGCAAGCCAGAGTAAAACACAGTTTTCAATCAATCAATCAATAACAACATTAACCAGACTCTCGTTGTGTCTATTCTTCTAACGCTAACGTTACCTCTCATTGTGTCTATTCTACCTAGGCTCTCATGTCTATCTGCTAACGTTAACGTTAGCATTAGGCTAACAACAAAGTTAACGTTACCACTCACGTCCCTAACCCTAACAAGCTTAACTAATCAGCGATCTTTTTGAGAGACTAAACTCTCCGCTCAGTGGCAAATTGTGTTGATGTCGGTTTTGTTTCATCAATAAATGAGGCAGAATACACTGACTGTATCCTTTTTTGATTATTGCACTTGTTTCCTGCTGCAAACATAATGAAATGATACACGAGCCATTAAAGATGGCGGCTTTCTGTTTTTGTTCAGATGCTCCAACGAGTGACGCGTCTCTCTTCTGACCAATCAGTGGTCTGCAGTGTTTCACGTGACTTTTCTGGTACCAGTTCTACTCGCTTGGAACCTCGACAGAGCAGGGACTAAAAAAGTACCGTACCCTCTTACCAGGTACTTTGGTAATGGAAAACCGAAAATGCAGAGTAGAGTAGAGTAGAGTCGAGTAGGTACTATGCAGTGGAAAAGCGCCAAAAGACAGGTCCTGAGAGCAGCTGAAAGGAAGTATAGAAAGTCACGCCTCACTGCTGACATCGACACATATCACAACCTCTTGTTAACATTCTCCAAAACCATTACTAATGCCAAAGCTTCTTTCTTTCACCATAGGATCGAGGCCTCTGCCAAGAATCTTCGCAAACTGCATGCTACCATGTCCTCCCTCCTCACTCCCCCCCACCCCCCCCTCCCTCATCTTTCTCTGCCGAAGACTTTGCGATCTTCTTTGAGGAAAAAGTGGAGAACATCCGCAGCTCCTTCTCCCAACCCCCACCCATTCCAAATGCTGAATCGAGAACCTCATCCTTCACTCTGTCATCTTTCTCTCCCATTACAGAAGCCGAGACCCTGACACTGGTAACGTCGAACCGTCCGACTACATGCCAGCTGGACCGGCTACCCTCCCCACTCCTCCAGACCATAGCACCAGACATCCTCCCATTCCTAACTGCAACCATCAACTCCTCACTCAACTCGGGGGTGGTCCCCACCTCCCTAAAACAAGCCAGAGTCACGCCCCTCATAAAAAAACCAACCCTGAGCCCTACCGTCATAGGCAACTACCGTCCTGTCTCTCTTCTCTCCTTCCTTTCTAAAACACTTGAACGTGCTGTATCCAACCAACTTACTGCTTATCTCTTACAGAATGACCTCCTAGACCCTAATCAGTCAGGCTTCAGGACTGGTCACTCCACAGAGACAGCCCTCATTGCGGTCACAGAGGCACTTCACTTAGCAAAAGCGAAAGGCCTCTCCTCTGTCCTGATTCTCCTAGATCTATCTGCAGCCTTCGACACAGTCAACCACCAGATCCTCCTCGCGGCCCTCGCAGGAATGGGAGTGGCTGGCTCTGCGCTGACATGGCTGTCATCATACCTGTTGTGAAGGGCCAGATTAAAGCTGAGAATCTACATTTATTGTTTTATATACCTTGTATATTATTTATATATACACGTTATATCCCTTTAAGCCTGCGTGTAAATCCTAGTAATATTCACTTTCCTTATGGATAATGCCCCCTGACGGTGGCGCCCGGCAGTCTCGCACTCAGACAGGTTCAAGGGCGAGTCTGGGCAAGTCAGGACATGCCCTTGGCAGCGCATTGATTCCGGGCAAGTGGTTAGGTTTGGCACTAGAAAGTCACTTAAGTATATATACGGTGGCAGGTGCGAATAGCAGCAGTGTGACAGTTCAGTGTGATTCTAATGTAGTGAGAAGCAGTTTGTCTAACATAGCGTTGAGAACCACGTGCGAAGTGAATAGTAAAAGTGTCAGATTTAATGCAGTAACGTCAAGTTCGAATTAGCTTAATGTGAAGTAAAGAGTCGTTAATTATTGTGTATCGTGCCAACAGCAGTTCGTTCGTGTGCAGCATTACCCAGCAGTTCGTTCGTTTAGCTAGTGGACCTTAGCCAGGGTGCGTGGACTAAATACATTGGTGCCAGTACCCGAGGAGGCCTAGTCGGAGAACCTACTGGACATGTGCACATGAGAACCGACGGCGGCGATTGCAGAACCAGTATTGGTTGGATTATATTGATTGTGGAACGTACTACCTGGAGAAGAGCATCGTTAATATCCACTGTCGTTTGGATTTAACCACCTTGAGGATCTACATTCGGGCTGGCCTCATGGACCGAGGCTAGCTGGCTATCATCATTGCTATCGGGCAATTGGATTACAGTTATTGCTTTTGATGCTGAGTTTTGGATTACAAGGATTGGATTCTGTACGTGAAACCCCTTCTTCTTCAATTGATCAGACTGAGTATCCGAACATTCCTCTCTCCTCCAGAGCTTACAACTCTGGGAGGAACCCCTTGTCTCCAGCGGTACCAGCGTTGCCCCCTATAATTGCCATCCTACGCCAGGCGGCGTTAGCCTAGTACCCCATCGTAGGAATTATTCTATTCCCACTGACTTCTGCTACTGACTGACTTATGCATATTCTTCGCCATACAAGCGCGACCCTAATTCTCATATCTGTACATTTACTGCATAATAATAAATACCCTCAAATGATATTTCTTTGTCAGTGCCGTGTTATTATGAGTGTCTGCCATATTTAGATGTACTGTCTGGCCAGTAATACTAAGTACATAACTAGCAGTGGTTTAATCTATCACAATCTTTAATACAGTCAGGGTTTTGTAACCCCTCAGTTACAATACCTCAATGACCGCTCCTACCAAGTGTCATGGAGAGGGACCCTGTCGGCCACCAGCCCCCTGCGGACGGGTGTCCCCCAGGGCTCGGTTTTAGGACCCCTTCTCTTCTCCCTCTACACTAAATCACTGGGTAACATTATCACGTCTCATGGCTTCTCCTACCATTGTTATGCCGACGATACTCAACTCTTCCTCTCCTTCCCTCCCTCAGATATCCACGTCTCTGAGCGGATCTCGGCCTGTCTGTCCGACATCTGCGCCTGGATGACGACCAACCACCTCAAACTGAACCTAAGCAGAACAGAATTGCTCCACCTGCCGGCCAAATCCTCCCCCCTGACCGACCTTTCCACAGTCGAGAATGCAGCTGTGACCACGTCCCCGACCGCCAAGAACCTTGGTGTTGTCCTCGACGACCAGTTGAACTTCTCTGCTCACATCGCAGCGACAACCAGAACCTGCCGATTCCTCCTGAGCAACGTCAGAAGGATCCGCCCCTTCCTGACAAAAGAAGCCACCCAACTCCTCGTCCAATCAACAGTCATCTCCCGCCTCGACTACTGCAACGCACTGCTCGCTGGCCTCCCGGCCACTGCCACTAAGCCTCTTCAACTCATTCAGAACGCAGCGGCCCGCCTGATCTCAAACCTACCGAAGTCGGCCCATGTCACCCCACTTCTTAGGGACCTGCACTGGCTCCCCATTGCTGCATGAATCCGCTTCAAGGCCCTCGACCTAGCATACCGTGCTGCAAAGGGAACCGCTCCCGCCTACCTCCGGTCAATGGTCTCTAATACACACCCTCAAGACCCCTACGCTCTGCATCTTCTGGCCGCCTCAGACCTACTCCTATCCAAGCTCCGGGAGGGTCATCAAAGAGAAGTCGCCTATTCTCAGTCCTTGCCCCACAATGGTGGAATGAACTACCCACCCCAGTTAGGACAGCCGAAACACGTCCAATCTTTCGCCGTCGACTAAAGACGCACTTCTTCAACCATTATCTGAATTAACTAATAAACTAACCTACACTGTAGCACTCAACACTTTGATGAACATTGTTGCTCAGCTGATAGAGTTGTGCCCTTCCTGATGGCTTGTCGTACAGAACTTGTAAGTCGCTTTGGATAAAAGCGTCAGCTAAATGACTAAATGTAAATGTAAAATGTAAATGTGTTTGGAAAAAAACAAAAGAAAAAGAGGTACATGATCCCTTTCAAAGTGCTGATATTCATAACTGTTTGTCCAGGATTCTTAAAGTCTTACATTTAATAATCATAATTTTGGGCCTTAAAAAGTCAGATAGGTGTTAAAATGGTATTGGATTAGGAAATTACTTCTATGTTGCGATAACTTCTCTGTATCATGTTTAAATGTGTTTGGGGGGGAAATGTCCGGGCTGCAAAGTAAAGCAGTATGGTAATAGCCTATCAGGCCAATACATATGGAATTACTTCTTAGTCATCTTCCTTAACACATTGGTTGCCAGCAGGGGGTGCGCTATTTATCGCTTGAGTGCCAGCGCTTTAGTCAATGAGAGGACGGGGATATTTGCGAACGCATAAACTATATCTTAAATTATGGCTATTATGTAATTATTGATGTTTCTGTCCATCAATGAAGAAACTGGGGTTCTTTTAATATCATTTATTTAGGTCCTGGTAATAGGTAGGTAGCATAACATGTCAACATGCAACAGGTGTCTCATTATGACACTTATAGACTGTGTAGTGGTGTGGCCCATGTAGCCTGGTAGATGGTGCCATCTAGTGGTTAGTATAAATCACATCACCTATCACCACAGCTGTGTGTCTAATACAACAGTCGCTTATCAATGACTTGCTTGCAGTCAACATGTACGAAACGGATTGTTTTTTCATCAGTACATTTCCGTTTTACCGTTTTGAATAAGAGTATAGTTTTGAAGATTTCTAGTGATTCCAGAAAAATCTGCGAAAATAGCCCTTTACTGGAATACACAAAACACGTTGTAATTTTTCGGCCTATTTATGAATAGTTTTCCAAAAAACGCTAGATTATCGATAGTATATGTGTACTTATGCACGCTAGAGAAGCGGGCTGAGAAATCGATTATCTATGCCCTGCCTGCCGCTAACGTTACGCACACACATAGGCCTGCCACGATAACACATTTTGCTGGGCGATTAATTGCCCCCGAAAATATCGCGATAAGCGATATTATTGCGACCGGTTAGAGAATTTTTTTGAGAAATTTATTTCCCAAAACTTTTATTTTGAAGCCCACCGCTCCGTCTTTTCCGGTGTTTAAGACTTTTATTTTGAAGCCCACCGACCGGACCGGAAGTATTGTTGTGATTATCCTAGCCGACAACTTGTCTCGTCCGGTTCTGTGTTTTTTAGTTTTAACATTAGCTACTAACGTTAGATGCAGCTACTACAGGCAATCAACGATGAGGAGGAAGCGTCAAAGCAGTATATAATAGAATAGCTGTGGTGCGTAGGCACTGCAGCACGACTCGAAAACGACCTGTTATAATAAATTAATTCATGTTTAACTTGTCCCCGTCTCGGGGGGGCAGGTGGCGCACGGAGATTACGTTCGTCACCAACACCGGGCGACACTAGGATTCGCCTGTTCGAATCCAGCTCCCGGCGTTGCTATCAGCTTGGCTGGCCTCTCACACTGATACAATTGGCTGTATCAGGGGGTGGGAAAGCTGAAGGGTGGGTCCTGGGCGTTGTGGACAGCGACCCCTACAGTTCGGTCGGGGCGCCTGCTCAGCGAGGGTTGGAACTGAGGAGAGATAGTGTGGCCTCCCACACGCTACACTCTCCCCGGTGAGAACCTGCGCGGCCAGGTTGGCCTGCCCCAGGCTGCACATGCATCGGAGGAAAGCATGTGACAGTCTCCGGTCTCCCGGACCAACAGTAGGGGAAAGTACGCAACAACCAGGAAGGGTGGGATGGGAGAAAAATCGGGAAAAATGAGGGGAAGAAAGATAATAAAATAAAAAATAAATAAAAATAAAAACTTGTCCCCGTCTCCAGTCCTTTGACTAGCCCCACCCGTTCATTGTAAACAATGATGCATGTAATTGTATTAACGTTATTCTGTGTTATTCTAACGTTACACTACAAATAACGCTACTTGGTTAAAAGGAGCAACACTATTGAGAAATGTAGTTAAGCTATGTGGCGTTGCCCCACGGAGCTCCTGTGCTGTGCTCTGTAGTAAAGCCAGCGGCCCGCCTCCCAACACGGACAGTGACTGACAAGGGGCACTGGTTCCGCCTCATTAAAACAAACGCGCAAATAGCAATTAATCGCGCCCGTCAAAATCATTGCATTCATTTTAATTATCGCGGCAATTAATCGATTTATTGCGTATCGCGGCAGGCCTACACACACACATACACACATGAGACGTACGCTGTGAAATCTGTGAAAAAACATCTGATTACCCCAAGACAAAAAATAAAGTCCTTACCTCACATCAGATGTTCTGCAAAAAGAATAATCCAATTCCTGATCGCCATTCCAAATATCGATCGCGTTTATTGATCCAGCGTTAGACCTCGAAATCCACGCTGCTTTCGGTTGCCTCAATGAATGCAATAGTCTCAGGTTACATGGCTCAGAAGTAAAATGTGGAGCCCGGAGTTTTTTTTTCTCATGCATTTCCATTGACTCCATTCCAATGGGTGCAATACCATCCGGGAGACGATATTTGCCCTTTTCGAGCTCAGAGCCAGTCCCAATGATAACGTGAGGCTGGATGGATGAAAAATGAATGGATATCGCTAATAAAAGAAATAACGATTAAATAACGAGATTTCTCGTCATTGGCACTCAACGCATGGCGGCCAACAACGAGATTTCTCGTCGTTGGCACCCAATGTGTTAATAGTTTTTTGCTGGTATGGGCATGAAATACGCATTCAATTCTATTGAAAGTGGTCTTAAAAGGGTCTTAAATGTAACCTGTTGAAACCTGCAGGAACCCTGTCCGTCAACATCCACCTTCAGTGAGACCATAACACCTGCCCATCATGAAGATGACGTGTCACCCACACCCACCTCTACAAGCAGCAGTATCACCACCACCACTAAAGGTTTGACCTCACAAGACCCTGCATTATGGCCAAGTGTCATAGGCCATACCCAAAAATGTGCTTTGTGTGTACAACATGATGTCTCTGATTATAAACTGATCACGCTCACTTTCTGGTCAAACGTTAGCATGTCTGATTATAACCTGAGCTCTGTTAATAAACTATGTTTCTATATTTCTATAACAACTGACTATCTGAATTTCTACAGCTTACTGTCATGGCTCATTTGAAATATTCCACAACAGAACTATTCGGTACAGCCCTAGCATGTTTTGATATAGTCAATTATCTCACTTTTACTAGGTGACTAACTCAAATATGCCACAAAAAAAAGGAAAATGGACATAGGGACGTTTTTTAGTAAAAGGGCAGCAGAGACAAGTGATACAGGGACACCGGTAAGGTCTTACAATGGCTTAGTGATTATAACAGTGCAGTTCAGCATTCAGTAACCCACACTTTTTGTGAACGTGTTTTTGATACTACATTCTGTTGAACACACACCTCAGAACCGTACCTAAGGAAAATTGGCTCAATTGCAAGAAAAATAATAGACAGTTATGATATTACATTCTGCTCAGCATAATTTTTATGCTAAATATTGAATATTGTGGTTCCCTGCTTTAGTCTGTTGACACATTTCTATACTAAATGCCTTTGTAGTCCTGTGTCATACCTAAATGTATAGAATTGTATAGAAACAACTCACCAAAAGTGACTATTGCACAACTGATTTGACAAAAATAATCCACCAAGGGGGGGAAACACCCCCTTCAACCCCCCCCCCCCCCCCCCCTCCCTCGCTGGGAATTCTCCCTTATTTTAAAATCCCAATGTTGACAGCTATGACTAAAGGCCCACTAGAGTCTTGACCACTGATCAACATCTGCTTCCGATAACCTCCCAGTGATGTTGTAGCCGTGAAATAATTGCAAAAACAAACCGTATAGGTGGATCTTCATCAGGTGTTTTTTAAATGTCTGTTTTTCTTCAACCCTAGTTAATGCAGGTGGTAAGGAATTCCATGCAGTCATGGCTCTATACATCACAGTAATTTTCATTGCATTTGTTCTTGGCATCTTTACAGTACATCTTTCCATCGACACATGCCTGGTGGAGTAACTGTGTCTGTTGATTGTGAATTGCATCTCGTCATATAGACAAGCAGGTTTTTTGTTCTTATATATATATTTCTAAAAAACATTATGATATTTACATTTAGTCTTTGTTCTACCATGACAGTTTTTCATGCATACTTACTATGTTTGACCTTTTCCTACAATTCAGAGCTTTTTTTACTTCTAATTTTACTATGTTATTTTATTTCATACTTATCTTGTCTTGCACAGTCTCTGGAGCGCAACAGTAAGAAGCATTTTGTATAAAAGTATTCTGTACTTCTGTATGACAACTATTAAAGAAACTTGAAACTTGAAGGCGAGCTGCTTTGTTCTGTGTCATTTGTAGTTTTCCCAGTTTTTATCTTCCAGTACTTCCCCAGATCACCGGAGAGTAGGGGTGTAACGGTACACAAAATCCACGGTTCGGTACGTACCTCGGTTTTGAAGCCACGGTTCGGTATTATTTTCGGTACAGTGGGGGGGAGGGGGGAATACAAAAAAAATTGCTTTTCATTTATCTATTTATTTAACTGTATTAAACAATATAAAATGAATTGGCCATAATTGACTGAGCAAACTAATGCTTACTGCTGTAACCTACTAATAACACTTAAGTAAATCTGAAGATTATTATATAGCAGATGCCTTGGAGGATAAGTCGTGGACAACTGTAGCGTGTGCTTGTTTATACATAACCCCTTTCATGACTGTGATGCTTGAATACAGGGGCAGGGCTTGCATCACAGTCATGAAAGTCTAGTTTATACAGAGCTGGTGGTATGACTTGCTGGCTGAAATACGGACGAGGGAACTAGGTAGCGGGGCTATATTACTTTTAACATGTGCTTAAACCCAGTGTTCTCAACAACGGAGTATGGTCGCAGATCTGCTGCTATAAAAACACCTATGGCGTTTGTTATTGCTTTGGCCCGGTCTGCATTAATAGCGAGATGCTGCTTGAATGCAACGGGGACAACGGAGTATGGTCGCAGATCTGCTGCTATAAAAACACCTATGGCGTTTGTTATTGCTTTGGCCCGGTCTGCATTAATAGCGAGATGCTGCTTGAATGCAACGTTTCTTCCGTGTACCAGTGATATTCACATTCGGGTGATGCCGTTTCAAATGCGTGATAAAGTTCGCAATAAAGTTGAACAATGACATGGCTCTGGCTTGTCAGTTAGTATTGACTCGCCATACTAAGGCTAATATGCTATGCTGAATTAAAGCTATCGTTCAGTGTAGCTGTGCGCTGCGTGGAATGAACAAACAACATCCGGTTAGTTGTGCACTTTATATTAGGGCCGGGGGGATTTAAGTTCCGCAAAAAAAGGTTCCATACCGTTGCAATCGCTCGGTGCACAGCGCGTACTGTACCGGAGGACCACATTGAGGTGGTACAGTACGTATCCGCGTACCGTTACACCCCTACCGGACAGTAATCCCGATGTGAAAGGATCAGTGCCTGGATAACATGGAACACTGACTCTGGTGTTAGGAATTCTGCACATCTTCTAATTAACGCCAGCCCTCACACCCATTTTTTTTGTTATGTTATGTTATTTATATGCGTTGACCAGCTCAGATGACTGTCCAATGTTATACCTAGTAGCTTTGCTTCTTCTACCTGTTAAATTTCAGTTCCCCCCATCATTATTTTAAATTTTGGATTAGCAATTAGCATATGGTGGGAACCCATTAAAATACACTTTGTTTTTGCTATGTTTAAAACCATTCTATTCGCTCTAATCCACTCTTCTACTTTTTGTAGCTCTTTATTTAGTGCCCCACTCAGATCTTCCACAGAGGAAGACGCCATGTACAGGGTTGTATCATCCGCATAATATAGCCACCTTCGCTTGCTCTAAAATTAACAGTAAATCGTTTGTATAATGGTGAATAACAGAGGTCCAAGGCAGCTTCCCTGCGGAATTCCATACTTAACTTTTTTCGCTTCAGATAGGCTACCGTTAAAAATTACTCTCTGGTTTCTACTGTATAAGTAGCTAGTTATCCATGAAACTGACGATGAAGCAAAGCCATAGGCTTTAAGTTTCTCCAGTAGTATGTCATGATCCATGACATCAAATGCTGCACTGAAGTCTAACACCACTGATCCTGCTAATTTCTTTCTATCAATATCCATTAGACAATCATCTACTAGCTGTGTCAACGCTGTCACTGTTGAGTAACCATCCCTATAGGCATGCTGAAAATTCAATTCATTGTCATTGAAGTAACTCTGAATTTGTGTAAACACAATTTTCTCCATTATCTTCGCTAACACTGGCAAAATGCTCACAGGGCGACTGTTTGCACCTGACAAGTTGACTTTTGCATTTTTCTGTAATGGAATGATTTTAACCTCCTTCCAGACTTTTGGACATATACCATATTTGATGCTTTGATTTATAATATGCGTGACCGTACCTGCTACATGCTTTGCTGAAATCTTCAGTAGTCTACCATCCATGTTATCCAGGCCTGCTGGTTTTTCCTTTTTTATATCTGACAACATTTCCTCCACCATTCTAGTGTCAACAGAACATAGACTAAATGAGATTTTTTTTTTTATCTTTCATAATCCTTTCTAATATGTTATCATTATATTTGACATTACCCATACACATATTATTCCTTAGAGTTTCAACCTTACACAAGAAGAAGTCATTGAAATACCGAGCTATATCAACAGGCTTTGTTATAAATGCCCCAATCAATCAGCCTAAAGCTGTAAAGGAATGTGAATCACTACCCACTTTCAAAAACACTCTCAAAAAACACCTACGTGAGACTGCAATTTGAAACTGGCCCCTACAAATGTCCTAACCTAGTTGTACAGTAAATGACCAAGTAAGGCTTTGTCAATATTCCAATGTACAGTGTAAAATGTGTGTGTGTCCCCTACCCAAACCCCCCCCCCCCACCTCCAATGTACAGCCCTCACCCAACCAACCCAACCCCACCCCACCCAACCAACCTCCTCCAATGTACAGTTTCTACGCCAAATGTATATACACTCCTTTTCTGGACACTTTTGTATCACAAACAGTACTGTATTTGCAAATCTGATATGTCATAAATGTATAGATGTAGCAGTACTGTCTATCTGTATGTCATGTATGTCATATATGTTATGATGAATTGAAAATGGGGGACCCTGATGTAAACAAGACGAAAGTCTTTCTCTGGTCTGCATCCCCTTAACAATTGTATGTATTGAGCTGTACTGTACTGTACCCATTCTGCAATCTGTTAATAAACTTTTCAATCAATCAATCAATCAATCAACCTCAATAAAGCTAGGTACATTGTTATACCCCCTTCCTAGTACAGTGTTAAATGTTTTCCATAACTGTTTACTGTCATTTTTCACTTCATTTATCTTAGCTTGAAAATATCTTTTCTTTTTCTTTCTATTCCACTGTGTGACACAATTTATCAGCTTGCGGTAGTTCTGACAATCAACCAGACATCCAGACTTGCATGCTTTACTTTTTGCTGCATTTCTTTCTGCCATACAATCTTTTAATTCTTCATCTAACCAGGGTGCCCTTACTGTTTTCACTGTACACTTCACTATAGGCGCATGTCTGTCCGCTACTTGGAGAAACCTCTTCTCCAAGTGTTCGGACTGCAGTGCGGAAAAAGCTGTTTGTGAACCTCTCGTCGGCCACTGTGTCCCTGTGACTTTTTAACCGGTGATTTATCAACAGCCATGAAGGGATCAAAACGTTTCCTGTAGTTATTGAAAAAAGATAGGTCTGTCAAGGGCTTTACACCCTGATCTCGTCTCTTCAACCCCACCCACCCCCACCCCCAGCTCCTCCTCCTCCCATCATCTGTTCTCCATTATTCATGAAGACTTCTCCCTTAGCTGTAACAGACAGCACCGAACAAACAGAACGACACACGGCTATCCTCGTTCTACTCTCAATCTCTCTCTCTGCTCAGTGTTGTTTATTGTTCGTTCTCTCCTGCTCTCTCAGGCATCTGTCTATTCTTACTCTCGCCCCCGCACTCTCCCTCCCTCCCTTCCTCTCCCTCATTATGACTGCCTTTCACCTTCTGTTATCTTCAGCATTCTGTATTCTCTTTCTGTTTCCATTCAAAGCCATTCAAAGCCCCCCACCCATATACAGATGATACGCACACGCGCACGCACACACACACACACACACACACACACACACACACACACACACACACACACACACACACACACACACACACACACACACACACACACACACAGCTGAATGCCAGTGCATAGTGACTGAGGCTATGTCTTTATTGTACCTTATGGCTTCAGTCATGACACAAAGGTCACCGCTGCCCAGCTAGATGTGCCTCAGTCCTACACTGTTACAATCAAATACAGAGAGAGAGAGAGAGAGAGAGAGAGAGAGAGAGAGAGAGAGAGAGAGAGAGAGAGAGAGAGAGAGAGAGAGAGAGAGAAAATGTCAGAGTCTGCGTGCGTGCGTGTGTTTATGTGCTTGTACTTGGCTGAGTGTGTGTGTAAATAGATTAACTGTTTACTTTTGTCTGTTCATCACAAAATATGTATACTGTAATATTGCTATTGTTGACACTAATAGCATGCAATGTGATTTTCTTTTCGATGACACGGGACAAAAACGGAACTTTCTTACCGTTCCGTTACTTCCTACTTCCCAGCTCCTAGTCCAGACATCAAGTGTCCTTGAGACAGACACTGAACCCCATGTTTCTGAGTGCTCAAAAACTTGGTGAGACTAGACTAAATTGCTACAGTATATAAATGCAGTTCCTTTGCCATTAGGAGTGCATTTATTTGACTGTACTGCACCTACTGTAACAGTAGGTTCTAAAGGCATATAGTGCACTGTGGGTAGTATGGTTAGTAGCTTCTGTCTGATTGTGTTTTTAGACACGGCAAGTGTCATACATGCAAAGCTAACTGGTCTTCCGCTAAATACATTGCCTGTGAGCCGCCACTAGGGGCAGACTGGCCAAACGTGAGTGAGAATTACCGACGAGGTGCTGACTGTGAGTGAGTTAGTGTATTACTGATGAGGTACTGACTGTGAGTGAGTTAGTGTATTACAGATGAGGTACTGACTGTGAGTGAGTTAGTGTATTACAGACGAGGTACTGACTGTGAGTGAGTTAGCGTATTACTGATGAGGTACCGACTGTGAGTGAGTTAGTGTATTACAGACGAGGTACTGACTGTGAGTGAGTTAGTGTATTACAGACGAGGTACTGACTGTGAGTGAGTTAGTGTATTACAGACGAGGTACTGACTGTGAGTGAGTTAGTGTATTACTGACGAGGTACTGACTGTGAGTGAGTTAGTGTATTACTGATGAGGTACTGACTGTGAGTGAGTTAGTGTATTACAGACGAGGTACTGACTATGAGTGAGTTAGTGTATTACAGACGAGGTACTGACTGTGAGTGAGTTATTGTATTACAGACGAGGTACTGACTGTGAGTGAGTTAGTGTATTACCGACGAGGTACTGACTGTGAGTGAGTTAGTGTACATTGCTTTGCACATTGCTTCGCATAAGTATGCTGTAGCTTACTAAAAGAATGCAGGCCTAACTAGTGCAATCCAGTATTGATGCTGGATTATTTAGTGTAGCCTATTTATATACCCACTAATAAATATACAAGACCATCTAACATATGATGCAATTCAATATTGATGCCTAATTATTCATCAAAAAAACAAAACATATTCTATTACTGTAGCATGAATAAAACCAAAGTGACGCAATCCAACAGTGATTCTTATCACAGTAGGCTATACGTCTACTAGTCTACTAATCCCATGGAATCCAGTACTAACCGTTTTATTCTACTTGCAGGCAGCATGGGTGATTCTGGAACATGGACACATGCTGTGTATATTGCTATCTTGTTTCTCGCTTCAGCCAATTTTCAACAGGAGCCAAATATAGTGGCCGTTGCCATGGTTATGATACGGAACATATCCACACAAACAGTGTGGGGCGACCATGGGGATATACGGCCCCACACATCCCTCCTCTAGCTCCGTCCACAAACTCCACGTGCAGAGGGAGAGTACACAGTAAAATTTGCAGTGTCAAATATGCAGTGTCAAAGTACATTGACTCTTTCAGAGTTATTACAACAACAGTTTGAGTAAAATGCAGACAGTGTTGGTGAAATATTTCGTAGTTAATTGGCTGGTGTCATCACTACTCTGGGAAGCTCTGCCCATCTCCTTCTCTTGAAGAATGTCCAAGACACGCCATTTTCTTCACGTCGCGGCAGAGGTAACTCAGCAGGTAAGTTTCTCCCCCTAATCACATATTAATTAATTCATTCGGTAGCTATTGGCTTCCAGCAACTTGCAAGAGGTAATGTTAATGTTGTTAAATACAATGTGGAGGGGTGATTGTGAATTGTATCGTTTGGAAAAAAAGATCGAAAAAAACACAGGGTGATACATTGGCTTAGTAACAAACATTTGCACGCCATGTTCTGAGGTAAATGTGTCCTACAGTATGAAATCAAGTAACAGTTATTTGGCATTTGACCAACGTTATTATTTTGTTAAGTCCACAGATTTCGGCGACAGCCAAGAAGACTGCACGTGCGCCATTTCACGTTGAGGGAGGCCTTGAACGTGAGCCAGCCGTGAGTTTTTTCAAATGTGTCTTGCTAGCTAATGTTAATGCGGGGAAATACCCTTGAATGATATAAGTAATCTGTACTATGAAATGGTGTGTTATGAGAGTGAGTGCATTAGAATGCATACAATATGGTTGATTGAGTTTAATGGAAGAAACACAGGGAAAATGCAAGGAAGGCCCTGTTACCAAGCTGCTAACATTGGCTTAGTAACAAACATTTGCATGCCATGTTCTGAGGTAAATGTGTCCTACAGTATGAAATCAAGTAACAGTTATTTGGCATTTGACCAACGTTATTATTTTGTTAAGTCCACAGATTTCGGCGACAGCCAAGAAGACTGCACGTGCGCCATTTCACGTTGAGGGAGGCCTTGAACGTGAGCCAGCCTAGCCCTTCGTGAGTTTTTTCAAATGTGTCTTGCTAGCTAATGTTAATGCGGGGAAATACCCTTGAATGATATAAGTAATCTGTACTATGAAATGGTGTGTTATGAGAGTGAGTGCATTAGAATGCATACAATATGGTTGATTGAGTTTAATGGAAGAAACACAGGGAAAATGCAAGGAAAAGCCCTGGGTTATATAGCTCTCCTTTTTTTGTCTGTTTGCATCTGTGGGAAATTAGTGTCAGGCTTGAATATTCAGTGACTTTGTACTTATTATTTACCTTATTGGGGACATTGATCTAAGTAAAACATTTAATAATAACTTAACTTAGATCAATGTCCCCAATAAGGTAAATAATAAGTACAAAGTCACTGAATATTCCAGCCTGACACTAATTTCCCACACTTCCCTGTGTTCAAGTTGCCCACTCGTTGGTAACTCTCTTGCAGGCTTGCTGCAAGCATGCTGTTGAAAGTACAACTGGGAGATGTCCAAAAGTTTGTTCGGATTACAGAAATAAATCTGATCGAGTTTCTGAGTGCAGGTAAGAAATTGGGATCATTGGGAAATTGTCCTCAATGTGATACTCAATGGTTATCCACTGGGTGGATCTGTGGCTTCATCTATTGTATTGCAGACAGCAATTATTCAAGATTAAGTGAATATTTAGTGAGTAGATTTAGAAATCACTGGATACATCCAATGACATTTCTGTTTACAAAAGCTTTTGTGCCCGTTTCTAGCATTTGCAAAGTTTGGTGTCCCAGCTGTAACGGAAGGTGTGAACGTTTTTGACAGTTCAGGGACCGAATTGGATGACGATGTTTTTGAGGAGGTAGCAAGAGATGCATCCACTGGGGTGCTAATCATCAAATATGACACAGGTTTGATTACATTTGTAATATATATTTAATGAATAAGTTATTTGTCATGTGAAGCTTACATTCGATTAGATAAGGGACATCTTTATGAGGAAACTGTGTATAATCTTTTTATTTATTTATCCTGTCTCCACGCTAGCCTCATCTGAGCAGTCTGTCTCCACGCTAGCCTCATCTGAGTGGTCCCAACCATCATCCCTGGATTCGTCAGGGTCCCAGCCATCATCCCTGGATTCGTCAGGATCACAGGATACTGTCATCATTTCAGAGGACCCTTCACGAAAACGCCATAGGCTGGATACAGAGGCCAAGCAAGTAAGAGTTGACACACATGTAATATGTATGCATCACCCTGTGATTCACAACTCAGAAATGCATGTTTTTTACTGTCAATGTTATGCCCCCATCTTTTCCATTGTACTGGTCGCGTGCCTGTAAGAATATTGTAGCTCACTTGAGATTGGATGGATCTCTCAAATTATCATCTCCACGAGTCAGAAGCATGCTAGACAGACCTCAGATAGGGTTAAAACTGATATTAAGGATACTTATCCTTTACCTTAACTTTGAATTGCAGTCTACAGTATATTCCTAACACTGACCGGCCCACTATAATCGGTCGGACACCACCCAGCCAGGGTTTAGAAATTAGGGAGGTCCATTTATTTTTTTGGCCCAGACCGGCCCACTATAATCGGTCGGACACCACCCAGCCAGGGTTTAGAAATTAGGGAGGTACATTTTTTCTTTTTTATACAAACTTTATTATCTAGAGATCAACTCACAAAGTCATTTACAGGACGTGGGGGCACTTACAGGTGAGTGGCCTAAAGAGTGCACCAAAGCCCTGTGGTCTCTTATGCATTTATAATTTGGTGAATGGGCTAAATGCATACCAAAATGAGTTATACAACCCAACCTATTCATTCAAAATGCATTATCTATAATAAAGTCACCTGTTGTTGGTAAAAAAAATTTTTTTACTGAAGTATTAACATATTTCTCCACTTCTTGGCTCACTGAAAGTACACAAAATAAGGACAGACAAAGACAGAGACACAAAAAGCTGTAAAATTTAAACAATACCATACTGGTAATGAGCAAATATGAGCAATTAATGCATGGAGCTGTTCCATCTTTGATACTAACTAGTTCATACAGATTTCAAGTATCCAAATATCAATGATGAATATTGCATAAGGTTTACACAGTTAATAGATCACCTGTTTTATATTCATGCTCAGAGGAGTAATAGTTAGATCTTTATGTGTGATTTATATGTCAATTAAATCAATGGTGTGCTTGTTTGTTTGGGGAGTTTGACCTCGGTGGCCTCATAGCTGGCTACGGCCATGACTGTGTACCTACAGAACTCCATCAATCAGGCCTTTGGTAGATTCTTTTTTTTGTGTGTTTTTCCCCATATTCTGTAGAATCCTGTGGAGAACAATCTCGTGGAGGAGGACCAACTGCCGAGACTGCCCTGAGCGAAGAGGAGTGCAAGGAAGCGATCTCACTAATGAAACATTCAGCTGATGAGGACACAGTGAAGAACAAGATGAAACTGATATTTGACTATAGGCACAACAAGGTCCTCGACCCCCAGCAGTCAAGCAGCATACTGTCTGACTTTCCACGTTTCCAAGACGTCAAGGGCTTGGTAATTATCTATAGTTAGTGAAAAGACTCACGCACATCCCAAGTGTAGTCACGGGTGCTTTACAGGTTGGGACAGTTCTTTCAAGTTCAAGTTCAAGTTCTTTCAAGTTCAAGTTCAGTGACCTCTCATCGATTCTACTGCTGTTTCACTTGATCCCACCCTCTGCTCAGGGGCGGAAGAGACCAGGGAAGGTGTCGGCGTCCAACGCGGAGCAGCATCTTGTGATCTTCAAGAAGGTTGGTATTTTCTCCTAATGTATGTACGAATTTATGATTATAATGCTACAATCATGAAATTATTTTTTTTATTTTTTTTTATATTCCCCCCCCCCCCCCCCCCTCCTTTTTCTCTGTTTTTCTCCCATCCCAATGTTAGTCGTTATGCCAATTCTTAGCCCCTTTCGTGACTGCGATGCAAGCCAGGGGCTCGAATACGCAGTCACTGGCTCCCACGTTACTAGCCATGTTAATGTGCACATCAAGCACTGCTTAAAAGCGAGCAGTGGGTCAAATATATCACATAGACATTTCAAAGGTACCCAGCGTTCCATTAGGGTTTCACACACACACGCGGCAGGGTTTGAAAGCTCGGCGTTGCTAATAAACATTTTAAATATTTTTTATAAACTGGTCAACACTGCTCAAAACGGCTGTATTTCCGTATTTGGCTGCCTGGTGCGCCTGTGCTGTGATCACAGCGCATGCGCATCATGCACCCAACGCCGGAAATAATGCACTGCCAATTGTGTTAGTATGACGGCCGGCCAAGTCGGAAGCAACGCCGAGAGCTGGGCTCGATACCAGTATCTCCTGCGTTGGTGACGAGCGCCTTGCCCGCTTCGCCACCCAGCCGCCACAATCATGTAATTCTAATTGTTTCTCCATGTGTGTGACTGGAACAAGCATCCAAGAGCATCTTGATGCCATCACTACCAGCAATCAACCCTATCTCCTGGCTGTTGGAGTGAAGAAGAATGCGATCCACCAGTTACATCATTCTTGACAAGAAGGCCATACCTTGCAAGTCAATCTCTTCTCTTGGTGCTTTAGATGAACTCTTTAAGGCACATTATGTGTTTGGCACAGCATACAACACCATGCTGCGCAACATGTACACGTTCCTCCAGACCACTGTGTACAGTATTGATGTTGGGAAAGTCAAGGAGAGTCCTCGTGTTGCTGAAGTTAGGGCGAGGTTGCTTCATTATTGCATGAGGCTTCTCCTCCGCCATGAAGTGTTTTGATTGTCGGAAGGAGTTAGGTTGTACAAATAGGCTTGTTAGGCATTTGCGAATAGTTCACGGTTACGTTCAAGGAAAAAAGCTTTGCCTTAAATGTGCTCAGACTGGATGTGGCTATAGGTTTGGTACGTTTTCAGGTTTAGGGTTAGGGTTAGGGTTGTAAAGGTGTTAGGGTTAGGGTTGTAAAGGGGTTAGGGTTAGGGTTGTAAAGGTGTTAGGGTTAGGGTTAGGGTTGTAAAGGGGTTAGGGTTAGGGTTGTAAAGGTGTTAGGGTTAGGGTTAGGGTTGTAAAGGGGTTAGGGTTAGGGTTAGGGTTGTAAAGGTGTTAGGGCTAGGGTTAGGGTTAGGGTTGTAAAGGTGTTAGGGTTAGGGTTAGGGTTGTAAAGGGGTTAGGGTTAGGGTTGTAAAGGTGTTAGGGTTAGGGTTAGGGTTGTAAAGGGGTTAGGGTTAGGGTTGTAAAGGTGTTAGGGTTAGGGTTAGGGTTGTAAAGGGGTTAGGGTTAGGGTTGTAAAGGGGTTAGGGTTAGGGTTGTAAAGGGGTTAGGGTTAGGGTTGTAAAGGTGTTAGGGTTAGGGTTAGGGTTAGGGTTGTAAAGGGGTTAGGGTTAGGGTTAGGGTTGTAAAGGTGTTAGGGCTAGGGTTAGGGTTAGGGTTGTAAAGGTGTTAGGGTTAGGGTTAGGGTTGTAAAGGTGTTAGGGTTAGGGTTAGGGTTGTAAAGGGGTTAGGGTTAGGGTTGTAAAGGGGTTAGGGTTAGGGTTGTAAAGGTGTTAGGGTTAGGGTTAGGGTTGTAAAGGGGTTAGGGTTAGGGTTAGGGTTGTAAAGGTGTTAGGGTTAGGGTTGTAAAGGGGTTAGGGTTAGGGTTAGGGTTGTAAAGGGGTTAGGGTTAGGGTTGTAAAGGGGTTAGGGTTAGGGTTGTAAAGGTGTTAGGGTTAGGGTTGTAAAGGGGTTAGGGTTAGGGTTGTAAAGGTGTTAGGGCTAGGGTTAGGGTTAGGGTTGTAAAGGTGTTAGGGTTAGGGTTGTAAAGGGGTTAGGGTTAGGGTTAGGGTTGTAAAGGGGTTAGGGTTAGGGTTGTAAAGGTGTTAGGGTTAGGGTTAGGGTTGTAAAGGGGTTAGGGTTGTAAAGGGGTTAGGGTTAGGGTTGTAAAGGGGTTAGGGTTAGGGTTGTAAAGGTGTTAGGGTTAGGGTTATGGTTAGGGTTGTAAAGGGGTTAGGGTTAGGGTTGTAAAGGTGTTAGGGTTAGGGTTGTAAATGTGTTAGGGTTAGGGTTAGGGTTGTAAATGTGTTAGGGTTAGGGTTAGGGTTGTAAAGGGGTTAGGGTTAGGGTTGTAAAGGTGTTAGGGTTAGGGTTGTAAAGGGGTTAGGGTTAGGGTTGTAAAGGTGTTAGGGTTAGGGTTAGGGTTGTAAAGGGGTTAGGGTTAGGGTTGTAAAGGGGTTAGGGTTAGGGTTGTAAAGGGGTTAGGGTTAGGGTTGTAAAGGTGTTAGGGTTAGGGTTAGGGTTAGGGTTGTAAAGGGGTTAGGGTTAGGGTTAGGGTTGTAAAGGTGTTAGGGTTAGGGTTAGGGTTGTAAAGGGGTTAGGGTTGTAAAGGGGTTAGGGTTAGGGTTGTAAAGGGGTTAGGGTTAGGGTTGTAAAGGTGTTAGGGTTAGGGTTATGGTTAGGGTTGTAAAGGGGTTAGGGTTAGGGTTGTAAAGGTGTTAGGGTTAGGGTTGTAAATGTGTTAGGGTTAGGGTTAGGGTTGTAAAGGTGTTAGGGTTAGGGTTAGGGTTGTAAAGGGGTTAGGGTTAGGGTTGTAAAGGGGTTAGGGTTAGGGTTGTAAAGGTGTTAGGGTTAGGGTTAGGGTTGTAAAGGGGTTAGGGTTAGGGTTAGGGTTGTAAAGGTGTTAGGGTTAGGGTTGTAAAGGGGTTAGGGTTAGGGTTAGGGTTGTAAAGGGGTTAGGGTTAGGGTTGTAAAGGGGTTAGGGTTAGGGTTGTAAAGGTGTTAGGGTTAGGGTTGTAAAGGGGTTAGGGTTAGGGTTGTAAAGGTGTTAGGGCTAGGGTTAGGGTTAGGGTTGTAAAGGTGTTAGGGTTAGGGTTGTAAAGGGGTTAGGGTTAGGGTTAGGGTTGTAAAGGGGTTAGGGTTAGGGTTGTAAAGGTGTTAGGGTTAGGGTTAGGGTTGTAAAGGGGTTAGGGTTGTAAAGGGGTTAGGGTTAGGGTTGTAAAGGGGTTAGGGTTAGGGTTGTAAAGGTGTTAGGGTTAGGGTTATGGTTAGGGTTGTAAAGGGGTTAGGGTTAGGGTTGTAAAGGTGTTAGGGTTAGGGTTGTAAATGTGTTAGGGTTAGGGTTAGGGTTGTAAATGTGTTAGGGTTAGGGTTAGGGTTGTAAAGGGGTTAGGGTTAGGGTTGTAAAGGTGTTAGGGTTAGGGTTGTAAAGGGGTTAGGGTTAGGGTTGTAAAGGTGTTAGGGTTAGGGTTAGGGTTGTAAAGGGGTTAGGGTTAGGGTTGTAAAGGGGTTAGGGTTAGGGTTGTAAAGGGGTTAGGGTTAGGGTTGTAAAGGTGTTAGGGTTAGGGTTAGGGTTAGGGTTGTAAAGGGGTTAGGGTTAGGGTTAGGGTTGTAAAGGTGTTAGGGTTAGGGTTAGGGTTGTAAAGGGGTTAGGGTTGTAAAGGGGTTAGGGTTAGGGTTGTAAAGGGGTTAGGGTTAGGGTTGTAAAGGTGTTAGGGTTAGGGTTATGGTTAGGGTTGTAAAGGGGTTAGGGTTAGGGTTGTAAAGGTGTTAGGGTTAGGGTTGTAAATGTGTTAGGGTTAGGGTTAGGGTTGTAAATGTGTTAGGGTTAGGGTTAGGGTTGTAAAGGGGTTAGGGTTAGGGTTGTAAAGGTGTTAGGGTTAGGGTTAGGGTTAGAGTTGTAAAGGTGTTGGGATATAAATCAGCTGTGTTACTTCAAACCATTTGATATTCAAATGAATTATCGAATGACAGATTGCTCAAAGTATATTGTTCCATATTGCCACTTTATGCAGACCTGCTGAGGTCAATGTGATTGTTTTATTACTGCATCCAGACGGAGTTGTAAAGGTGTTGGGATATAAATCAGCTGTGTTACTTCAAACATTTAATATTCAAATGAATTATCGAACGACAGATTGCTCAAAGTATATTGTTCCATATTGCCACTTTATGCAGACCTGCTAATGTGATTGTTTTATTACTGCATCCAGACGGAGTTGTAAATAGGGTTGGGCACCGAAAACCGGTTCTAATAGCAACCGGTTCCTAACGTCCGGTTCTGGAACCGGAAGTAACATATTTGCATTTCGATTCTTATTATTATTTTTTTTACTTTGTTAATTAATACCATAGTTACAGTACAGCAACCAAATTAACTGTATCAAGTCAACTGAAAATGTGTATGTGAATAGTATGAAATTTCTTTTAGTGTTGGATATAAATCAGCTGTGTTACTTCAAACCACAGATTGCTCAAAGTATTGTTCCATATTGCACTTTATGCAGACCTGCTGAGGTCAATGTAATTGTTGTTTATGTTTTATTTTTTTATAAGCCTGCCTGACCCTGCCTGACCAACAATAAAATTGTTGAATTCATTATTTTGTGGTAACTTGTGATTTTTACTTACTTAATGTATATTGTATGTAAATGTAATTTCACACTATACAAGAGTAAATTAAGTGTAAAATTAACACCAGTGAGGTTTATTTTCACCAATATAGTGTCCGGTTTCATTGACACTGTGCAGTGTTAATGGGTGTTATTTTCAGAGCTGTTTTTTCACTGCAAGTGAGTAAATTATCAACACAGTACTGTGTAATGTCAACACTTCAGCAGAGTTATTTGACCTCAGTGTTAACTTTTAATAACGCAATGCAGTGTTAATGAGCATTGGAATTCAACTCAATCAGAGTTAATTTGTTATCACATAAGAGTAAATTATCAACACTTCTGAGAATAATAATTACACTCTCAAGTGTTATTAAACCTATAGTGTTAAGTTTAAATAACACCATACAGTGTAAGCAAGTGTTAAATTTGTACTCTATTTAGAGTTAATTTAACTCAAAGATTTTAACACAGGAGCAAGAGTCGATTTAACACTATTCGTAGTTGGAGTCATATACACTCTGGAATAGTGTTAAATTCGACTCTTTAAGTGTTAATTTGACACTGCGAATTTTACTGTGTACTTGTGCGTGTTGTTCAGTAGTCTACTGTATGTGTACCTGTGAGCATGCATGTGTTTCGTTAAGTCATGTGTTCCAAGTAAGTACTAATAAAGTCAAGTCTTACCGTCACGGTGGGGATAGCGGTAGCCAGGGAGTACACCAGCACCGGGGGAGCCTTGCTGTCATCCTCCGGTCCGGGGAAAGGTTTGGAGAACGCCTTGTCAAAGCAGAAGAAGCCCTGGACGTGGACTGGGAAGGTATCCGTGTACTCAAAGTAGTACGCCAGCAGCACTGTCCCCGCCATGATCACCAACTGGAAGTAAAACATATTGGACTCTGGGTTTGGGTTGCGGATATCTCACAGAAGAGAGAGAGAGAGAGAGAGAGAGAGAGAGAGAGAGAGAGAGAGAGAGAGAGAGAGAGAGAGAGAGAGAGAGAGAGAGAGAGAGAGAGAGAGAGAGAGAGAGAGAGAGAGAGAGAATGGGTAAGTGGGTGAGTGTATGGGAGGGAGAGAGAGAGAGAGAGAGAGAGAGAGAGAGAGAGAGAGATAGAGAGAGAGAGAGAGTAGTTGTGTGAGAGGACAAAATAAAAAGGACAAATAAAAACAAGAGGGGTGAGAGAAAAAGAGGAGAGAGGTTTTCTTCACTGGGCACGGTGATGGATGCCTCTGTGTTGTAAAATGAATCAACTGTGCGTGGAGAGAGATAGTGAAGGAGGGAGGGAGGAGAGATAGGGAGAGATAGAGAGGAGAGTGAGAAGAGAGAGAGAGAAGAGAAAGAGAGGAGAGAGAGATGATTGAGAAATGAGAAGAAAGAAGAGAGGAAATCAGTAAGTGAGTGAGTGTATGGGAGAGAGAGAAAGAGAGAGTGAGGAGAGATAAAGAGAAGGATTGAGAAATGAGAGAATAATGAATAAGTGAGTGAGTATGGGAGAGAGAGAGGGAGAGAGAGAGAGAGAGAGAGAGAGAGAGAGAGAGAGAGAGAGAGAGAGAGAGAGTTTCCCTCAGTAATGTCAGTATGCAGTGGGGGTGGGGGGAGGAGGGGGAGGAGGGGGATGTGAAACAAACAGAGAGCCATCATCAAAGATGTTGCTGAACTGTACAGAGGCAGAGAAAAGATGACGAGGGGGAGGAGGGCGAGATGGGGAGAGAGCGAAATCACCCAGATAGACAAAGGGCGAAGGAGCAGTGAGGAGGAGAACACAAGCGCACGCAAGGAGGAGGAGGTGGAAAGGACAAGGGATGAGTGAGTGAGTATGTGTGAGAGAGAGACAGAGAGAAAGAAAGAAAGAAAGAAAGAGAGAAAGGTAACAACACAGAGGATGTATGAGACAGACGGAAAGCATTTGACACAGAACACAGTATTCTATACACTTCAGTGAGCAGCATCACATTATGTAGTCCTCCCAGTCGTTCACAGATAACACATGACACCCATTTCAACTTCTACACTTCTACAAAGCTTTTTTGTTTCTGCAGCTGGAAGGATGGACATAATTATTTGACTTGAATTGCGTGGGACTAATGCATCACCACAGAAACAGGAAAAGGATACAGCTGTGTCTGAGCTGTGTCTCCAAGTCCGGGGTGAGGAGTGCAATGCAGCTTGTCAGCCCCCACTAGTGTTGACCATCTGCCACTGCATTCTTCCATTACTGGGTTGTAATTATGTCACTCACTCACTCACTCACTCACTCACTCACTCACTCACTCACTCACTCACTCACTCACTCACTCACTCACTCACTCACTCCCACCAAAAATGATATGTTCAATAAAAGGGAAGAAAGAGGTGCTGGAAAATAAATAAACGAATAATAAATAAATAAATAAATACACATTTGAATTGTAAAATTGTAGTTTCTTTGCTAAATAAAATGTTCCACAGATTCAAGGAAGTCATAGAAAATTGTTGGTAAGATACAGATGCCGTCCCCTTTAAAGGACAAGATCAGAATGTTGGACTTATTTCCTACTTACCAATGATGTTTTTGTATATCAGTATGAAGAACAGCATGGATTGTGCTGAGAAAGGCAACGATCAACAACATAATTGCTAAATAGGAAATAGGGCTACCGAAATTCTAAACTTGTTCTTTAAGGCAGCTCTGCATGAATGAATGAATGAATTACATTTTATTTTCGTGTCATGTCCGACGACCCATCCCTTATGGGATTATAAGACACCAAAAACAATGATTGAACATAACATTCACTTCCCATGGTTTGTAAGCTACACCATGCACACCATCAGAGGCCAAAGTAAATACATCACATGTTATTTTCGTAAGTTTATCCCAAGCTTTCTCCAAATAATCTGCAAGTGTAAATACCCTGTGATCAAAAATCCATTTTTATTCCAATCCAATTTCAATCCATGTTTATTGTTGTTCAATGTGAGCGATCTGTAGTGCCGAATTTCCCTCTGGATTATTAAAGGATTTATATTTTATTCTAACTCAATTCTGAGTTACATTCTACAAGATTCTGCAGCTCATCCCATTTTCCACAGATAAGCCTCCGAGGCCCTTATTCCATAAAAAATACAAAAAAAAATCAGTGATCACAGATGAAGGAATCCGCCCACAAAGTCCTACTGTAGTGCACAGCTTACATCTATTCCGGTCCATTTGTGGGAGGCAGAGGGCTTTAGACTGAGGGTCCCCAGCGTGAAGAGAGACAGAAGCAGTGGAGGGTCACATTCACTTCTAACCCCGATGCCCTGAGGGCCCCTGAGCATCAGCAGATAATTCATAAGGGGCACACATGTCACACGCACACAAACTGGCAAAGCATGAAAATCCGTCAGCCCACAGTTTATTTATAGACCAAGTAAATCAAGCAGCTCCTTCTTCCATAGCTTTGTCTGCCTATTTCCCACCACGTGTACAGTTCTGTGTGTGAGCATGTGTTTGTGTGTGCACGTGTGTGTATTTGTGTATGTGTATGTATGTGTACCTTCCCTTCTCTCCTAAAGTACTGTAACTCTGACATCAACACTCGCGTCTCCCTCAATCACCCACCCCTTTATCCTCGCCCATGTAAAGAAGGCTTGGAGGAGAGAAGGAGGGAGATAGGGAACGCGAGAGAGAGGATGTGAGGGAGGGATAGAGTTCAGGAGTAAAGGAGGAGAGTGAGGGAGGTCTAGTAGGAAAAGCATCAAAGTTTAAACAAACATACAGCAGAGCAGATGCTGTAGCTATTCAATGTTGTTCAATGTACTGTCATTCTGGGAACTCTGGGAAATGGAACGTGGTAGAATGTGGGGGAGATGGTGTGCAGGGGTGGCATTCCCGCCGCCGTGCATGGCGGTGTGAGTGGTGCTGTACTGTACTTATTGTACTTATTTTATGCCTATTCTTATGTCTGCACATTTACGTTGCACTACTTTTATTGTCTTTTTTTTTTTTTTTTTTTATTGCAAAACAAAAATTATTAAAAGTCAGTACTCAACACATAATGCATAATGAAATTAACAGACAAGGTGGCTAAAATGACATGCAAGTACAGAAACAGAAAACAAAAGAAAGTCTATAATAATATTTTAACGTATATAGTGTATATCCAACGAAATTACCAATTATACAAATGCCTTATACAGGATATACCCCTAATACCTATTTTCTAAAACCCTACACACATATGCTCCAGCTCGAACCCCCCCCCTCCCGGACCCCTCCTTGGATAGTACCTCCATTATCCCTCACTCCTAACCAGACACTACCATTATAAGCTAGCTTTTATTCTCTCCACCACTTCTAACCACATTGACATTTTGGATTCGTTGAGACCCAGAATTCTTGCTGTAGATATTTCTTGATAAATCACATCGAGATATGTAAGAGACCAAACCTTCCTGCAAATTTTTTCCGGTTGAAACCAGCGTGATGCGATCAGTTTTTTGGCTACTGTGATACCCGATAAAACCAATCTCTTTAGCTGTGGATTTACTGCAAACTCAAAAACATCATTCAATAGTAATACAGAGGGGTGTACTGGTATATTCCAAGATACGAGTTTTGATAGTTGATGGGTCACATCTTTCCAGAATGCCTTAACTGGTGGGCAGTCCCAATACATGTGCATAAATGTCCCTTCGTCTCCATTTGTACATTGGGAGCATTTTGAGTCTTGTTTAAGGCCCATTCTGTTCAGTCTTACAGGAGTCAAGTATGTCCTGTGAATATAGTTAAGATTGATTTGTTGATGGTCCGGGTTCCTTGATGTAAGACGGACATTTGCCCGTGCTTCTTGCCAATCAAAGTCACTTTCCAGGTCTGGTATATCCCTCCTCCAGACAGAGTCTAGTTGGAGGGTTTCATACGAGGACGTTAGTAATTGATAATAAAAACCTGATACAAAACCTCTCAATGTTTCTCTTTCATAGAAGAATTTGTGGTATCTGTGGTGTTCAACTGGTATGTCTAATGGAACACTGTGAGACCTCAAACATAGGCGTAACTGTATGTAAAAAAGCCATGTGGACTCGGTGAGGTTAAACTTTGTGCAAATTTCTCCATAGCTACAAAAACCCTGGTTATTAAAAATATCCCCTAATGAGTGTATGCCTTGCTCTTCCCATATAGGGAATCTTATAGGACGTTTTTCCATTAAGAGTGCATTGTTATTGAATATGGGAGTATGATTATGCCATTTTTGAGGGTTAGGATATTTTTTTTGTGTTTCACGCAATATCCGGATTGCATGTGTAATTATGGGGCCAAATTTCCGCTCACAGTGCTTGATTGGTAGTTTAGTGTGTGCTATGTCCTTCAGTCTATGTGGGGCTACTATGTTTTCTTCCAATTTTCTCCAGGATACCATTGCCTGGGGATCAAACCATATTGTCAATGGTCTTAATGTGTATGCCTTAAAATATTGGAAAAAATCTGGAACTGCCAAGCCACCGTCTGCTTTATTTCTCTGTGCGGTGGATCTTTTTATGCGAGGTGGTTTGTTATTCCAAATAAATTTGTATGTGGAGGAGTGTAATCTTTTCCAGTAACCCTCTGGAGGGGGTAACGGTAGCATTGAACTGATGAAGTTGATTCTTGGTAGTACATCCATCTTAACTATTGATACCCTTGCCTGTACTGAGTTTTTAAGTTTTGCCCACCTGTCCAGGTCGTCTTTGATTTTGTTCTGTATTTTTGTGTAATTGTGCTTCACCGTTTGTCTTATGGTGGGAAATATTTCCACACCCAAGCATCTAAAATGTTTTACCATGGGTATCTCACCTGGGAGGGTAGTGTCTTTTTTTGCATGGGTGTTAAGTGGAAGGAAAGCCGACTTCGGCCAATTTATTTTAAATCCCGATAAATCACCAAAGTTCTCTATCAACTTGAGTAGATGAGGCAATGTGGTGTTGGGGCTTTGCATGAACAATATTACGTCGTCCGCATATAAACTAATTTTATGTTGTGTGCCCTTGATTACGATTGGTTCTATGTATTGGGATTGTCTTATATATTGTGCTAAAGGCTCTAATGATAGATCGAATAGTCCGGGACTAAGAGGGCAACCCTGTCTGGCTGAGCGTGATACCGGAAAGATTTTGGAGATGAATGTACCTGTTGTAATCATGGCCGATGGGGCTTTGTATAATACTTTAATCATGTCAATGAATCCTTTTCCTAACCCCATCCTTTCTAATACTGCCCATAGAAACGACCATTCCAGCCTGTCAAAGGCTTTCATAGCATCCAGGGACAGCATCGCCTTAGGTGTGGTGTCCTCTTTGTCTGCATCTAGTACGTGCAGTATTCGTCTTATGTTATTGTTGTGAAGGGCCAGATTGAACCGAATATATATATTTATTTGTATGTGTATATTTAGTTGTATTTGTATATTCTCTAATATTCCCTGATGTCCCTTGTATATTCCTTGTACAATATGCATTGAATATCCATTCTGGCCTACTGAACATCCCATAATGGTCTCCATTCTACTATTGGTCGAGACCTTGGTGCCAGGCTGCCATACCCCTCAGACCCAGTTAAAACGTACCGCTCGACATGTACGAACAAGTCCTAGTTCCGCGTAGGAATTTGGCTACCGCACCACTAATGGGACTATTTGTTCATAGTGCGTATATATACTGCGCTACTAGGGTAGGACTTTCTTTTCAGTCCAGTTTCTTACCCTCCAATAGAGTCACAGACGTAAAGCCTCCCCGCGATGCCACGTGTGGGAGTAAGGCCAAGTTCGGCCTACCATCGGTATTGAGACATCGTGTATATTAATATTTGAATAGTCATATTTGGCACTATATCGTCGAGTTGGACGTAGTCTATTAAGCTAATAATAGTCTGTTAATATATAGTGCTTCGTGCGGTGAGAATACTACCGTAGTCAGTACCCCATCGTTTCGGGCAGAGAACTGGCTGCTTACCCAGGGTGGTTGACCCTATGTGAAGCTGCACCCGAGGAGCCCCAGAGCCGACGAGCGAGTGGACCTGTATACCGGATTATTCTACCGACGACAGCCCGCCTTCCCAGGCACGGATTATGCTTTGGATACTTTGATTATTCTATGGATAAAGACCCCCGACACTACCGTGTGTTGGAACCCCCCCCTGGAGAGGACGCAAGGTGAGGAGACGCTCTGCAAGACGAGGTCTCTCCACATCTCTCCCCCGTGGACCGGAGAGAGCCGGCCCACAAAGAGTCCACCTGCTTTCATCTGTGGTCCAAGGATCGCCGGCGCATTGAACGGCACTACAGTGGGTTCTCCTGGGATACCCTTGGCCGGACGAGGCAGCTGGATTCTACCCCCCCCCCCCCTCCTACTCCTGTCGGCTTACAAGCGACCGGATTAACCCCCTCTAGTGTATCCAGCCTATAATCATTAAAGTATCATTGCTGTTATTCCTTAACTATTCCAGGCCGTATATTTACCACCTGCGCCTTCAGAGATTGGACATTATCTATTGATATACCGACGAATACTCCTTGCCATAAAAGTGCATACTATTTCAATTCATAAATGTAATTAAGTGATTAAGTGCTTATTCTACACACCATCGCTGTGTAGGAAATAAAGACCTGTTTCTAATTCGTACATTTGTGTTGGATCCGTTTCATCTACGTGAGAGTGTTCATGATAATATATTTATGCCGTGTACTGGGTGGCCGAATATTAAGTACAAAGGTAGTGGTAGTAAGTATCATATCTAGTAATACAGTCAGGGAATTGTACCCCTCAGTTACAATTGGTCCTTCGAGCCGGAGGGTAATTAGTGTAATATTAATATAGTGTTATTAATATTGAAATGGCCTATGATGAACACTCCACGAAACGATCCTCCTAACCAACGCCCGCAGCGCGAACGACGGCTCCCTCAGTACTTAGAGGCTTACGCTGTCAGTCAACAACCTAGTCTTCTACTAACAGTAAACGCGGTAAAACTAGAAAGTAAAAGTATGTCTAACCCCAACGCCCAGACTACCCCGACCATAGAGGCCCCTACGGGCTCTAATGTATCTGACCAAGTTCACGGTGGGGACCAGTGGGAACCAGACATGACTTCACACCCCGCCAGTACTGAAGAAGTAGTCCCCGATGAGTCCCGGGAGGAATACAACGCTACCGAGAGAGAACTCGGCACGGAAGAAGACGGGGAGAGCACCGTGGAGATAGAGCTCCAAGGCTCCGCAAGGAGTACCCCGAGGGAAGGCTCCCCTATACAACCGCCTTCTCCCAGCGAGGCAGAGAGGACCCTACAGCAGGCCTTCCTCATCAGCCTGAACGCCGCTGCTGAACGCGACCGACTGCAGATCCAGCAGCGGAGCGAAGAAGAGCATATACGTCTAGAAATAAGACGCATTCAGATGGAAGAGAATGTGGCCCGAGACCGAGCAGACAGCCAGCGAGCAGCTGCTGGTGCTCTACGGGACGCAGAGCGCGACAGACAGCAAGCGCAACTAATAGAACAGCTGATCAGACGGACAACACCCTCTCCCTCCGCCAGAGGCTCCAGGAACTCGTCTAGACACACCTCCAGGGCGGCATCCCCTAGCCGAGTAAACAACCCTGAACTTGACCAACAGACGAGGTCTATACCCCCCACAGACCACCTCCCCCCACCGGTCCAAGCGAGACCTAGCAACCGGGAAGGAGCAGCATATCCTGTGGAGAGGCTAAACCAGAGACTACAAGCACTGGATGACCTAACTGAAGACGAAGAGGAAGAGGAGGAGAACCGCGCCCGAAGACAGCACAGTACTCTACCGGACCAGGAGGTCCGGTACAGCCCAGGCTATACTCCCGCGGAGCTGCGCTACAGACCCCCGACTCTATACACGGGTGAGCACGACGCACGACCCGCACCGAGGAACAGCACCTGGACAAGCGGGCCATGGTACACTGCCGGTACCAGCCCATACCAAGGAGCGGGAGGAGACTCGCCTAGGAGGCCTCTCCCCCAACGCTCGCCGATGTATCCACAGTCAGCGTCATACATTGGCACGCCTATGGTACCCGACTTCACCCAAGAGAACCGGGCCCAGTATACAGAACTCCGCATGTGTCTGGAGACCATGTTGGTGGATGTATTGGATGAACGCCACAAATACGCCATCCTACTGCAGCACTTAAAGGTGCCCCGCGCACATAATATAGCGCTCGCCTACGCGACTTCCACCACCCCATACACAGCAGCGCTGGTAGCATTGGACCAGAGGTATGGGCGCATATGGGATTACGTGATCCAGGAGATCCGACACATCGACCGCTTACCCCCAGCAATAGACAATCGAGCACTGGACGACCTGTCCATCAGAGTGCAGTCCCTGGTAGGGATGTTGGGAGCGCAAAGAGAGAAGGGGAAGTATGAACTTTACGCCAACTCAAATGTGGAAAGGATCCTGGAGAAGCTGCCGCCCGCTCGTCAGGAGCGCTTTAGGCGGCAGAGGGACCACAGAGACCCGAATGGCCCCGAACCGAACCTCCTCGATCTAGCAGACTTCCTGGCGAGAGAAGTCAGCAGCCTATGGCTAGATACATTCGGACGGAGCACCCCTGGCTCCAGAGAAGGAACCAGACGACTAAATGATGGAAGAAGATCGGTGACTGTGATGCACCAATCGGAGTCAGTACCGAGCAGCAGGAGCCACAGTACCCCCTCCAGAACGGAGAAGTGGAAGATAGTGTGCCCCTACTGTGAGAAAGAACACTGGCTAGCGCAATGTGACTCCTTCCCCAAGCTGAACGCGGAGGAAGCAGGTCAATGGATAAAGTCCAACAAGCGCTGTTTTCGCTGTGCGCGCTCACACATGGCAGCCGAATGCCGCTTAAAGAAAAGGTGCACCAAGTGCGATGGAGCCCATCTGGACATACTTCACGACAGTAACAGACGGCGCCCTTCACCTGCACCATCCAGCCGCAAAGCGAGCGTCATGTACATCGATCCCGCCAGCAGCAGTGGAGCCCGAGTACTCCTAAAAGTAGTGCGTGTGACACTAAGCTACCAGAATAAAGTCCTGGACACTTACGCCGTCCTCGATGACGGGTCAGAGAAGACCCTGCTGCTCGCCTCCGCTGCGGCCCAGCTAGGGCTGCGGGGAAGCGAAACCCAAATGACAATTCGGACAATAAGACGAGATTTGAAGACGATAAAGGGCGAGAATGTCTCATTCTCTATCGCAGCAAGCGGCCAGCCTGAGCGACGGTACCAGATTGCAGACGTTTTCACCAGCCAAGAAATAGGACTGTCGCGGTACACATACCCCGTCGCCAAGCTGATGGAGAAATATGCACATCTGCGCAAGTTACCGATCCCGCTCATAGACAATGCTATGCCGACCCTGTTGATAGCCTCCGACCATGCAGACCTCATTGTCCCGATAGACCGGGTTCATACCGGACCCCGAGGCTGTCCTGCAGCAGTCGAGACCCGTTTGGGATGGACTCTCCAAGGCCCGCTCGCCAAATCTCTCAACCGAAGTACAGCCACTAGATGTCTCCACTCCCGAGTCACAGAGGGAGAAACCGCACTCCTGCAACACGTAGATCGGCTATGGAGCTTGGAACAAATGCCCTTTAAGAATGGAAAGAAAGACATTCGCTCTAAAGATGACATTTACGCCATTCACCTCCTCGAGACAGGGACCAAGAGAGTCCCGGTCAACGGCGTGTTGAGATACGCCACGCCACTCCTGCGGCGAGAAGGAATGCCTACTTTCCACGCCAAGACAGACGCCATAGAACGGTACCTGCTGAACACGGAGCGGCGCTTAGCCAAGAACCCCGCCCAAGAGAGTGTATACCGCGCTGAGATTGAGAAGCTCATCACAGCGGGACACGTCACAAAGATGGACATTAAAGAGGCTGACCAGACCACTGAATCGTGGTACGTGCCCCACCACAAGGTCCATCACAACGGTAAAGACCGCATAGTATTTAACTGCAGCTACCAGATCGGATCCCAAAATCTGAATAAAGAGTTACTGCCCGGTCCCACACTCGGCCCCTCCCTACTCGGCGTTCTACTCCGCTTCCGCCAGGAAAAGGTGGCCATCAGCGGGGACATTAAAGGAATGTTCCTGCAGGTGAGATTAGTAGAGGCGGACAAGCCCCTGTTACGGTTCCTATGGAGAGAGAAGCCAGGAGATGAGCACCCAGCCATCTACCAATGGGAAGTCCTCCCCTTCGGAACGACGTGCAGCCCCTGCTGTGCGACATTTGCACTACAGAAACATGTAGCAGAGGACCCAGCAGCGGACGAAGAGGTCCGACACAGCGTAAAGAACAGCTTCTACGTAGACAACTGTCTACAAAGCCTTTCAACCCAGGAAGAAGCCGAGGCTCTCATGATTAAACTCCGCGCCTCATTGATCAAAGGCGGCTTTGATCTCAGGCAGTGGGCCAGCAGCGATCCGCAAGTACTGCGCAGCCTCTCCTCCGAGGACAAGGCAGCCAGCAGCGAGACCTGGATGGCTACAATCCCGGGAGAAGCCCAGGAGATGACCCTGGGATTGGTGTGGCGATTCAAAACAGATTCGCTTCACTACAGACACAAGTCCCTGACTACGGAGCAGGGAAGGCCGGCGGCGGCGCCGACCACCAGACGGAGTGTGTACACAACACTCGCCCGACAATATGACCCGCTAGGATGTATTCTACCGTACACCACCAGGGCAAAAATGATTGTACGAGCATTGTGGGACAAGGACCAGGGCTGGGACGACCCCATTCCCGCACACCTTGCATCCACCTGGAGAGAGTGGGAGATGGAGCTCCACTCACTCCCAGGCGTTAATATGCGCCTAAGCTACTTCCCACCCACGGTGAGGCCAGAGACATGTAAAATGGACTTACACGTCTTCAGTGACGCCTCAGAGGTCGCATACGGATCAGTAGCCTACTTGCGGGCCCAAGACCAGGGGGGAGAGATCTACACAGCATTTGTCCTCGCCCGCTCGAGAATAGCCCCACGCAAGCAACAATCTATCCCACGTCTAGAGCTCTGCGCAGCCCTAGCCGGAGCGCACCTAGCCACGCTCATCCAACGTGAGCTCACCATACCGGTGTCTAGAACAATCCTGTGGTCAGATTCCACGACGGTACTCGCCTGGATCAAATCGGACTCATGCAAGTACAAAGTCTTCGTGGGAGTCAGAGTCACCGAGATTCAAGACTTAACCGAAGAGTTAACCGGAGAAACAGAGTGGCGCTACGTTGATACAAAACAGAACCCAGCTGACGTCATCACCCGGGGGATGCCCCTGGATGACCTCACCCGTCGCAATGTCTACAGTGACGGCCCCGCATTCCTAAGACTCCCGGAAGGACCGTGGCCCATGCCTATCCCGAGGGAAGCAAGTCCAGAGGAGGTGGAAATTAAGAAGTCTGTGTTCTGTGGATTGAGCACCGTAGCCTCCACCGACCCTAACATAAACGATTGCACGTCCATAGAGAGTGCACAACAAAGAACATTCCTGCGGTACCACCCGGAGTGCAAGTCCCCCGCTGATATGTCAGCAGCTAACTACGAGGAAGCAGAATTGCTTCTACTGCAGCGAGCCCAGAGAGACTCGTTCCCCGATGAATTGGCCTGTCTACAGGGAGGAAAGCCCGTCCCATCCGACAGCAGATTAATTCACCTGGCCCCCGAGAGCGACGCTCACACCCTCATCAGAGTGGGTGGTCGCCTACGCAGAGCCCCCAATCTACCGGATGACATTAAATACCCGATCGTATTGAACAGCCGACACAAGGTCACAGAGCTGATTATAACGAAATACGATGAGGATGTACATCACGCAGGAGCAGAAAGAGTCTTCGCGGAAATCAGACGTCGTTACTGGATCCTACAAGGAAGAGAGGCGGTACGCCGCTTCCAACGAACATGTCTAGACTGCCGCAAGTGGCGCGCGCAGCCCAGCATACCAAGGATGGCTGACCTTCCTCCATGTCGCCTCCGAATCGGTGACAAGCCATTCCACTCAACGGGTATGGACTGCTTTGGCCCGCTGCACATAAAGAAAGGAAGAGGAACCGAGAAGCGGTGGGGTATTGTATTCAAATGCATGACCACCAGAGCGATACACATCGAGCTTCTCCCGACCATGAGCACAGACTCATTCCTTATGGCCTTCCGTAGATTCATATCATGGAAAGGAAGACCGTCTACCCTATTGTCCGATCATGGGACAAACTTTAAAGGCGGCGAAAGAGAGCTGAGAGAGAGCTTCCAAGCTATGGGCCCAGAACTTAAGACCCACCTCGCTCCAGCACAGGTTGATTTCCAATTCAACCCCCCAAACGCACCCCACTTCGGTGGCACTTGGGAACGAGAAGTGCGCTCCATAAAGACAGCCCTGTACGCAGTACTTGGGGCCCAGACTGTGGCGGAAGAAGTCCTAATGACAGTCCTCACGGAGATTGAGGGAGTACTTAACTCGAAGCCCCTCGGATATGTCTCCAGTGATGTGGCGGATATCGACCCAGTTACCCCCAACACACTCCTGATGGGGCGGCTAGATCCCACATTACCCCAGACAATGTACCGGCCTGAAGAAGCGAACGGCCGACGAATGTGGAGGTACAGCCAAGTATTAGCCGACAAGTTTTGGAACAGTTTCCTACTGCACTACCTACCGTCTCTACAGACCCGCCAGAAGTGGGTAAAGGAGAGAGACAATTTGACAGAAGGAACAGTCGTCATGATTATTGATCAATCACTGCCCAGAGCTATGTGGCCGGCCGGCCGCGTAAGCAAAGTGATCACCGGTGCCGACGGCAAGGTCCGAGCAGCTGAAGTGCTCGTCCAGGGTCGCACTTACACCCGTCCCGTGGCAAGGCTCATAGAACTGCCTCGACTCCCAGACACAATCGATGATGACCATGACCCTACAACCCTATGACTTTGTGAAGTTGACTGACCCCTACAGCAAACCCTTATGTGTAAATGGACAACGCGATTAATCTGTCTCCGTTTAACTGATTAGGTCTGGGACCTATTCAGGGGGTGGCTGTTGTGAAGGGCCAGATTGAACCGAATATATATATTTATTTGTATGTGTATATTTAGTTGTATTTGTATATTCTCTAATATTCCCTGATGTCCCTTGTATATTCCTTGTACAATATGCATTGAATATCCATTCTGGCCTACTGAACATCCCATAATGGTCTCCATTCTACTATTGGTCGAGACCTTGGTGCCAGGCTGCCATACCCCTCAGACCCAGTTAAAACGTACCGCTCGACATGTACGAACAAGTCCTAGTTCCGCGTAGGAATTTGGCTACCGCACCACTAATGGGACTATTTGTTCATAGTGCGTATATATACTGCGCTACTAGGGTAGGACTTTCTTTTCAGTCCAGTTTCTTACCCTCCAATAGAGTCACAGACGTAAAGCCTCCCCGCGATGCCACGTGTGGGAGTAAGGCCAAGTTCGGCCTACCATCGGTATTGAGACATCGTGTATATTAATATTTGAATAGTCATATTTGGCACTATATCGTCGAGTTGGACGTAGTCTATTAAGCTAATAATAGTCTGTTAATATATAGTGCTTCGTGCGGTGAGAATACTACCGTAGTCAGTACCCCATCGTTTCGGGCAGAGAACTGGCTGCTTACCCAGGGTGGTTGACCCTATGTGAAGCTGCACCCGAGGAGCCCCAGAGCCGACGAGCGAGTGGACCTGTATACCGGATTATTCTACCGACGACAGCCCGCCTTCCCAGGCACGGATTATGCTTTGGATACTTTGATTATTCTATGGATAAAGACCCCCGACACTACCGTGTGTTGGAACCCCCCCCTGGAGAGGACGCAAGGTGAGGAGACGCTCTGCAAGACGAGGTCTCTCCACATCTCTCCCCCGTGGACCGGAGAGAGCCGGCCCACAAAGAGTCCACCTGCTTTCATCTGTGGTCCAAGGATCGCCGGCGCATTGAACGGCACTACAGTGGGTTCTCCTGGGATACCCTTGGCCGGACGAGGCAGCTGGATTCTACCCCCCCCCCCCCTCCTACTCCTGTCGGCTTACAAGCGACCGGATTAACCCCCTCTAGTGTATCCAGCCTATAATCATTAAAGTATCATTGCTGTTATTCCTTAACTATTCCAGGTCGTATATTTACCACCTGCGCCTTCAGAGATTGGACATTATCTATTGATATACCGACGAATACTCCTTGCCATAAAAGTGCATACTATTTCAATTCATAAATGTAATTAAGTGATTAAGTGCTTATTCTACACACCATCGCTGTGTAGGAAATAAAGACCTGTTTCTAATTCGTACATTTGTGTTGGATCCGTTTCATCTACGTGAGAGTGTTCATGATAATATATTTATGCCGTGTACTGGGTGGCCGAATATTAAGTACAAAGGTAGTGGTAGTAAGTATCATATCTAGTAATACAGTCAGGGAATTGTACCCCTCAGTTACAGTTATCATTGATCAGGCGACCTCTTATGAAGCCAGTTTGGTCCGGATGAACTAAAGACGTCATATGCTTTTGTAATCTGATGGCTAATACCTTAGAGTACAGTTTGACATCGGTTCCGAGGAGGCTTAAGGGTCTGTAACTACCGCACTCGGTGGGGTCTTTGTCTTTTTTGAGAAGGACTGAAATGAGTGCAATATTGTCGTGTTTATGGAAGCTCCCCTCCTTGACTGAGTATAAGATCATATTTAGTAATAAGGGTCCAAATTGTCTTTTATACCTATTGGTTTGTCTGCACTTTATGCATTGTTTTTATTATGTCAACTGTATGCTGATTCTATGCCTATGTTCATTTAATATTTGCTGTGGGTCACTTTGGGCTGCGGTCTATGTGTGAAAGGTGCTACAGTATATAGATAGTTATTCATATTTATTATTATTATATTGTAAAAAATGTATGCATTGAAATGTCTGTAAGTCTCAACGACATCGAAAATTAGGGTGTCCTTTTCGAGAATAAATAAATGTTCGAATTTAATTGAAAAGTTCTCACCTCGACACTGGGGGAGAAAGGCGGAGAAAGGGGAGCACCACCTTTTGCATCAATACATGTTAGGGAAAAGGTCCAGAAAGACAACTATCATACATAACAGTTATTTTATTTGTTTCATTTGAGGAAAATCACCCAACCACCTCGACACACCACCAGCACACACAAGTCATGAATATTCATTACTCTAACACATTTTAATTAGCATCACCGGGACACACTGTGCGCACATGTCACCTTGCTTGGAATATTCTCCTGCATAGGAATCATCAACTTATCTGAATGAATCCATTGATCCTGGCCTATAGGACAAACTATAACCTTTTCCAGATGTCATCTGTCATAAGTAAAGTAACACCTAATGAGCATAAAATACTTGTATATATAATATGGATATGGCCATTCAGTTGTGACGTCACCTGAGACGGACTCGTGAGCCTGTTCACTGTGCAACTGCACATAATGACACCCACTCACTTTGATTCAGATGACTGATTAGCAAAATTGGCACTGAGGCTCAGATCACAGAGACTGTAGACTAATCATTATAAAGATCTCAGAGAGTTCTTAGAAAACAGGAATAGTGGGCAATTTCAACTGCAATCTCGACATAGCAGCTGGAAGAAATCACTGACATTGTCATTCCAGTTTGTGCTCATCAATGCATTAATACGGCAGATGAGAGCAGAGGGGTAACCAATTCAGTTTGTCGAAATTGTTGTGCTGGCTTGTTAAAAACAAATGAGTTTGGAGAATTTTGTGTTATTTCAAAACTATTATTAGTTGTTTGTGGCTAAGAAATGCCTTAGTTTATTTATCTGCGTGCCAGTGTAAATTATCTTGCATGCTTTCTTTGGCACGTGTGCTACAGTTGGCTGAACCCTGCTCTGCAGCATTGCTCAACACGCCAAGGGAGATCGTTTTTTGTGTGTGTTTTTCACATATTCTGCAATCCCACAATTGTGTTATTATAGAACTACCCTACTGTTGGTCTAGGGAGGGTATAGACTACCACACCTCCGATACATGTGGAGTCACCAGCCGCTTCTTTTCACTTGACAGCTAGGAGTTTCATTGGGAGAGCGTAAGGCGTGCAGAGGTTCACACTATCTCCCCCAGATCCCCTCCCTGCTGAACAGGTGCTCTGACGGTCAGAGTCTGACCAACCAGTAGGAGTCGCGGCCAGGACTCCACTGGCTTCCCACCTGAACCATTCATAAGGACAACTTAGTAGTCCCCTCCAAACTCATAGCCAAGCTCAGGGACCTGGGCTTGAACTATGACCTCTGCCAGTGGGTCTTGGACGTCCTGACGGGCAGACCCCAGGTGGTGAGAGCAGGCAACTGCACCTCCTCATCCATCACCCTCAACATAGGGGCCCCACAGGGCTGTGTTCTGAGTCCCCTCCTCTACTCCCTGTACACACATGACTGTGTGGCTCAGCGGAGCAACAACACAATCATCAAATTTGCTGATGACACAGTAGTGGTGGGCCTGATCTCTGCAAACGACGAGAGGGCCTACCTGGAAGAGGTCAAGGTCCTGGCGGGATGGTGCCAGGAGAACAGACTCTCCCTGAACGTCAGCAAAACAAAGGAAATGATTGTGGACTTTAGGAGGTCGGGGGTCAAGGACTACAGCCCCCTCAGCATCGACGGGGCACCGGTTGAGAGAGTGAACAGTTTAAAGTACCTCGGAGCCCACATATCCGAGGACTTGACATGGACCACACACATTGACAGTGTTGTGAAGAAGGCACGACAACGCCTCTACTTCCTCAGGCGCCTAAGGAAGTTCCAAGTCAGTCAGAAGATCCTTAAGAACTTCTACTCATGTACAATAGAGAGCATCCTGACTGGCAACATCACCTCCTGGTTTGGGAATAGCACTGCACAAGACCGAAGCAGACTACAAAGAGTGACACGTTCAGCGGAAGGCACAATTGGAGGGGGGCTTCCCACTCTCCAGAACATTTACAACAAGCGGTGCAGGGGCAAGGCTAAGAGAATCATCAAGGACTCCAGCCACCCGAACAACTGCCTCTTTGAACTGCTGCGGTCAGGCAAGCGATACCGGAGTCTCAAGGCGAGCACAGAAAGACTCAGAAGAAGCTTCTATCCCCAGGCCATCAGGCTGCTCAACGAACAATAAACACTATGCAACAACCATCAAATGCACACAGCACACACATCCACACGCACACACTCACTTTAAACAAACAACACACTGCAGCACCCACTCTCCACACTTTAGATCACCTAAAAACACTTTATATTTATTGGTAAAGGATTTGCACTACAACTCGTACACCTTACTGTAAATTGTACCTAAATTGTACCTCATCCCATTTCTGCTTTGCACTATATAGTATTGTATATTAGTATATTGCATAGTATATTGTATATTGTATGGTAACTCAGTTACTTCTAGTCTGCATCGAACATTGTACATATGTCTATACTGAACACTGTGACCTCTATTTTTACTTCTTTTTACATGCTACTTTATTTTATTTCATACTTATCTTGTCTAGCACAGTCTCTGGAGCGTAACAGTAAGAAGCATTTTGTGTAAAAGTATTCTGTACTTCTGTATGACAACTATTAAAGAAACTTGAAACTTGAACTTGAAACTGATCAAGCTTGAGATACCACTGCCGGGAATTGAACCCGGGTCTCTGTGGTGGTACGTGAGGGTTTACCTATACACTACCCAGCCCCACCTTCCAACTCATGTCCAACATTCCGCTGGCGTCACACATGCATGCATGCATAACATAAACCCAGCACTTTCCACAGGGTGACAAAATAATTACGGTTATCATATTGAGTTGTGTAGGCTAGACTAGTTAGATAGAAATAATATATATAAATACATTTTCAGACTGTGTTGTGTCTCCTCGCACAGCTTGTAATCAACACAATTGCAGGCAGATGATTTGAAACCAGACAAATGGTCAGGAGTGAATGAATTTGATTTTCAGTTATTGTAATTTTTTTCATCCAGCTCCATTTTTTAAGCAAATGTCAGATCACAGTCTAAGAACACACAGCAACACACAGCAGGAACAGCCTGAAGGTTACATACATACACGCACGGACACGCACACACACACTGCTTCCCTGGAGCAGTATGGGATTAAATGCCTTGCTCAAGGGTATTTCAACAGCAGCTGTTGAGGGAAGGGATAGTGTTGTGCAAACCCATGTTTGCTTATCCGTTGCCCATGTAGGTGACATCAATTAGATACCCATCCATGTATTATGTTGATACAGTAGGTATGCTATGTGTTATCTTTACCCCAGTCCCTAAAATATCTTCCCCGACACCCTCATCTAACACACATCACATTCATTACATCAGATGCTTCACATTATATCAAAGTAACGATATTATACACTGCCTATTTAATTTAAGGAGTGCTTCAAATGCCACACTCACCCATACACACGCTAATGTATGTCTTTACACTATTCCAGGGTATAATTAACTTGACAGTTTTGAGGTTGAATTTATCTCAAGCTAATTACACTCATCCAAGCTGACCCTTGGCTAGCTGTGGCACAATAACGTGCCAGCTCGCGTTAACACAACACATGTGGGTCTTGTTTAGCAAGCCGGGGTATACGACCCAGTTTGATCATTCAAAGAACACGCATCCTCTCATGAAAGAACAATATATAAATGTCTCGGCAGGCTTAAGGTGCAGAATGGCAATGTTAAAATCATATTGACCTTTCTGAATGTGGTTTTTATGGGTAGTTGTTTAATCTTGGGTTTGTGGTTTAATCTTGCAAGGCGTTGTGGCCCTATTGAGAGATATATGCAGGGTCCCCCCCCCCCAAAAACGGAATAATTTCAGGTAATTAACATTACATATCTCTTGTTGTGTAATTAACACAACATTATGCATACTTTGACAATAAATAAAATAATAATTTGTTGTTACTTGCTTGCCTGTGTAAATAAAGGTTAAATAAATGTAAAAAAAATAATAATAAAAAAATCTTTTTTTCATTTTTTTAAACCGATACCGATATTTTCCGATATCACATTTTTATGCCAATATCGGTAGGCCGATAATATCGGACATCCCTAATAGGAATGCTTATTCTCATGATAGTTCTCACTCTCTCCTCTCACCACCTACAGTACTGACTCTTATGGAATTAAATCTAACAACAAATTCTCATAAGGGTCCCTGGGACAAGACCTTATCAAATGGGGGTCCCTAGCATAATTACGTATCAATTTGGGGGTCCTTGACATTGGGAACCACTGCTGTACAGTACAGCCACTGTAGTTTCTTTGACCATTTTAGGTCAACGGTATTTTCATACATATTCATAATGAACATGCGCCTCCCATCACCTTGCATCCATCACCTTTGATCCTTTGAACCACATGCCTTGGGCATTGTGTGGCCCTGTCAACTTTATATACAGTAGGAGAGACATTTGACACCTGCAAAACGTGTTTATGATGCACATTCTTTTACGCAACCTAACTTTCAAAAGGTTATCATGGCATTATGATATTCAAACCTTCTTCAGATGCACTTCTGTAGTTGGGGCTATCAATGCAGGTGTGGAAAGTCATAGTCTGGCCATTGTGATATGCTACAGTTTCTTATCTAAGGAATCATTGAACCCTTGCACCATATAACTCCCGTTTTTAAATGTTTTGGATAGCCCATGTATTTCTAGTTGAAGAGTCAATCCAAATCACTTGGGGTGTGAATGTGATATATCATAAGAAACTACTCTACCACTACTGTCTTTCACTATGAATGAACACAACACTGTAACCTATTATTATCTTTAGATAATAACGTTTGAAAACATTCCTCTAAAAACTTCAAACAGAGTTATTATGGTTCTTCAACTGCACAAAGGAGAGCTTCTAGTTTCCAAAATGGAGGGGTTGGTTTTGTCTGAGAAAGTGAGAGAAGCCTAATGAGCCTTTGAGGCCTGGAATTGTATGTCAAAGGTTTGTTCTGTGTTGAGTAAAATTCAGATATGGATAGTTTCCAAAACATAACTTGTTGAGCTCAATATGTACCAGTAACAACACCATAAAGCTCTGAAACCATATCTCAATAAACTGAAAAACAACTATAGCCTGATGGTTGGCCTCAGTAGTTGGCCTGGTGGGGTGCTATATACAGGAAAAGGTCATGTGGTCACCAAAATCAATAGGTTTCTTCCTCTTGGGGTTATGAATGTGCACAGCACATTCTGTGGCAAACCGACATTGTCTTATGATTACAGCCGCACAGGGGAGAAATAACTAGGTGCTTTTTGACCAAAAAGACTGTTTCTAAATAGACAACAATAATGAAATAATTCAACTGGCAAATGGCCATAATATGGGTTCTTTAATCAGTGTGTCTAGCAAATCTTCACAAATATACACACTGTATCACAATGGATTAATTTGTTGTGGTTTCAGCTGTGGCATGATAAACGACGCCCAAGGCTGGATTGTAACAGCCATTTCAAATCAGCCTTTGAATGCTGAATTGTAACTACTTCAAAAAGGGAGCAAATAAGTGGGAACATTTATATTGACAGAATCTGGCTATAGGGCGACAATAATGTGGTCAAGAGGCATGGTTTCTATCTTTAGCCTTTAAGTGGCGTTGTTTATTCATTCACATGGTATGAGCAGCAGTACATGAGGTCTCCTCTCACTGAGAGGCTGGGGGGAAAGAGGTAGAGTAGGAGGAGACATCTCTATTTATACTCGCCACCTAGTGGTGTCTTGAGTGGCTCCGCCTAGAGCGCCCTCTAGTGGAAACAGTTATATATGCAGTTAGACAGTTACTAACAATCCTACATAGAACCTCTGACTTCAACAATTTAAGAGAATAATTTGGTGATGATGTGACAGAAACAGAGGGAAAGTGTGAAAACATATAAATATAACAGGATGGAAACAAAACGGTTTTCTATAGCAGGTCTGTGGGGCACAAAAAAGGCAGTGAAAAATTGCTTTTTTCCCCCTTTAAATTTAATTTTTTTTATTGTTTTACTTATAGCATCACTAACGTCTCTAGGGGCTAAACTGTGAGCTTGTACAGGAGTGTTAGCATTTTGCGCTGGCTGTCAGAAGCATTGCATTTCTACCCTTGGCCTCCGTGGAAACAGCCAGATGGCACAAAAGTTTCAAGTTTCTTTAAGTTTCTTTAATAGTTGTCATACAGAAGTACAGAATACTTTTGTACAAAATGCTTCTTACTGTTGCGCTCCAGAGACTGTGCATGACAAGATAAGTATGAAATAAAAACATAGTAAAAATTAGAAGAAAAAAAAAGAGGTCACAGTGTTCAGTTTAGACATATGTACAATGTTCGTAGACGTAGTTACCATACAATATACAATACTGTGCAGTGTACTAATATACAATACTATATAGTGCAAGGCATAAATGGACAAGGTGCAGTTTAGGTACAATTCACAGTAGGTGTACGAGTTGTAGTGCAAATCCTTTATCAATAAATATAAAGTGTAAGTGTGTTTGTGTGATCTAAAGTGTGGAGAGTGGGTGCTGCAGTGTGTTGTTTGTTTGAGTGAGTGTGTGTGTGCGTGTGGGTGTGTGTGCTGTGTGCATTTGATGGTTGTTGCATAGTGATTATTGTTCGTTTAGCGATTATTGTTCGTTTAGCAGCCTGATGGCCTGGGGATAGAAGCTCCTTCTGAGTCTTTCTGTGCTCGCCATAAGACTCCGGTATCGCTTGCCTGACGGCAGCAGTTCAAAGAGGCAGTTGTTCGGGTGGCTCGAGTCCTTAATAATTCTCTTAGCCTTCCCCTTGCACCGCTTGTTGTAAATGTTCTGGAGGGTGGGAAGCCCCCCTCTAATTGTGCGTTCGGCTGAACGTGTCACTCTTTGTAGTCTGCTACGGTCTTGTGCAGTGCTATTCCCAAACCAGGAGGTGATGTTGCCGGTCAGGATGCTCTCTATTGTACATGAGTAGAAGTTCCTAAGGATCTTCTGACTGACTTGGAACTTCCTTAGGCGCCTGAGGAAGTAGAGGCGTTGTCGTGCCTTCTTCACAACACTGTCAATGTGTGTGGTCCATGTCAAGTCCTCGGATATGTGGGCTCCGAGGTACTTGAAACTGTTCACTCTCTCAACTGGTGCCCCGTCGATGCTGAGGGGGCTGTAGTCCTTGACCCCCGACCTCCTGAAGTCCACAATCATCTCACAGTCAATCCGTAGAGTCAAATATATGTACAGAGGGTGAGAACTGACAGAACATTGTGGGCTAGATCCACAAAGAATGGATTGCACGGAGCAAGTTGCACCCTTACTTACAATTCATTATGAATTGAAAATGGGGGACCCTGATGTAAACAAGATGAAAGTTTTTCTCTGGTCTGCATCCCCTTAAAGGAAAACTCCAACATTTGGGGAAATTTGCTTATTTGCCATCTACCCTGGAGTTAGACAAGAAGATACATAGATTTTTTCTTCTCTGTGCATGCAGTAGGATTAGGAAGACGTGCACCGTTAGCCTAGCTTAGCGTCAGTCACTGGATGTAGGTTCCTCCATTAGCCTAGTTCCCAACGTCTTCCTAATAAGCTAATTTCCCAAAATGTTGGAGTTTTCCTTTAACAATTGTGTGTATTGAGCCGTACTGTATTGTACCCATTCTGCAATCTGTTAATCAAATTTGCATTAATTCCCATGAGATCAGACTGTAAGACCTCTCCTTTGCAGCGTGAGCTGGTCTCCTGGCAGGGTGGAATCTGACTTAATAACAGCTGTAGTGAGTCCTTGGCAGTGGCTAAGCTCCCCTCACAGCCCAGGCCTCCGCTTTCTACCCACAGAGGATTCAAAGACAAGGACTGGTCTTAACAACGCTGCCTCTGGACTACCTCAGGCTATGGAACACACACAGTCACACACTCAGTCACACACTCAGTCACACACACACACACACACACACACACACACACACACACACACACACACACACACACACACACACACACACACACACACACACACACACACACACACACACACACACACACACACACACACACACACACACACACACACACACACACACACACATAGTAACAGATGCACAGATACACACATACCACTATGTAGACATCTGCCTGCCTCACATGTTTATGTTAGCACAAGAGGCAGGAAGACACATTGAGAGTGTGATGAAATGGAATGCATTACAGGTAGTTAGAGGGGCTTGACTGCCCCCTGCTGCTCCACAGATGCATTACAACACACAGAGCGAGATGAGCAATGGTTTGATAAATGGCCTGGGCTGACTGATAGAAATGAATGGGAAAACCAGAGGGGAACAGACAGAAAGAGACGTTTGGGAGAAGGAGAGAGAGAGAGAGAGAGAGAGAGAGAGAGAGAGAGAGAGAGAGAGAGAGAGAGAGAGAGAGAGAGAGAGAGAGAGAGAGAGAGAGAGAGAGAGAGAGAGAGATAGAGAGAGAGAGAGCGTGAGCGAGAGAGAGAGAAACAAATGGACACAACAGAGGAGAAGAGGCAGTAAGAGAGAGAGAGAAAGAGAGGCAGATGATAAAATAGAGAGATAAAACATTTAATGAGACTTTAGAACAACACACAGTGCACCACTGCAGAGGCAGAGCATCGTGCCACTGGGAAATAAAACAGAAGATACAGAGGGGGCAACAGAGAGGGGAAGAAAGAAAAAGAGAGGGAGAAAGGAAAGGGAGAAAATAATATCAGAGGGTAATAAAGATATATGAGAGAAGCTGTCTTTCATTACTGGCTGTAATATATCCTTACTGAGTGTATTTCTATCATTAATGGATATATTCTATTTTTACTGGTGTATTCTATCATTACTGGGTGTATTTTTATATCATGAATGGATATATTCTATTGTTACTGGTGTATTCTATCATTACTGGGTGTATTTTTATATCATGAATAGATATATTCTATTGTTACTGGTGTATTCTATCATTACAGGGTGTATTTTTATATCATGAATGGTATTCTATTGTTATCGGTGTATTCTATCATTAATGGATATATTCTATTTTTACTGGTGTATTCTATCATTACTGGGTGCATTTTTATATCATGAATGGATATTTCATTTTTTTTCTTTTTTTTTTCTTTTTTCGCCTCCTTTTTCCTCCGATTTTCTCCCATCCCAATGTTAGTCGTTATGCCAATTCCCAATCCCCTTCCTGGTCGCTGCGCACTTACCCCCCACAGTCGGTCTGGGAGAGTGGAGGCTACCACGTGCTTCCTCCGACACACGTCCAGCCAATCAACCGCTTCTTTTCACCTGGCAGCGCGGATTCTCACTGAGAGGGCGTAGCGTGTGGAAGGATCCCACTATCCCACTTAGATCCTATCCGCGTGTAACGGATGGTACCGCGAAGCCCAGTCACGAAGAACTTCCGACGTTGAGAAGTGGCTGAGGCACGGTAGCGGTACCAGTGAAAGTGAAGTGAAACTCACTCCCCAGAGGCATCCAAACTGAGCGCTTAGGGAGGAGTTCCTCTCTTGGCGCAGCGGTTTGTGTTGCTTCCCCCCGTGCGGACGCCCGGGGTTCGACTCCCACTCAAGGCGCGGTCGAAGTTTCGTGGCAGGTACTAGGTTGTACCTGTTACAGTGGTGCCGTGACCCGGATGCCTTGGGTGGTGTGAGTTCAGGGGGGGTGAATGTAACGGATGGTACCGCGAAGCCCAGTCACGAAGAACTTCCGACGTTGAGAAGTGGCTGAGGCACGGTAGCGGTACCAGGAAGTGAAACTCACTCCCCAGAGGCATCCAAACTGAGCGCTTAGGGAGGAGTTCCTCTCTTGGCGCAGCGGTTTGTGTTGCTTCCCCCCGTGCGGACGCCCGGGGTTCGACTCCCACTCAAGGCGCGGTCGAAGTTTCGTGGCAGGTACTAGGTTGTACCTGTTACAGGATACGCAAGTACCAACACCAGCTTGGTCACCGGGAGGTCGTCGAACAGAACTACAAAAGAACAGAAGGAAAAAAAATGCTGTGATCACTACATTTTTTTTGCAATGTGGGTCAAGGCCAGCTTGATCATCAGAGGTCGGAGGAGGAAGAGGAAGAAGAAAAAAAAAGGTTCCATTGAGATGGCTGTATTTTTGTCGAAGTGACTGTGTCACAATTGAGAGGACACCGTGTTCTTTCTAAAAAAGAGAGAAAAGAGGACATTGTGTTCTTTCTAAAAAAGGAGGACACCGTGTTCTTTCTAAAAAAAGGAGGACATCGTGTTCTTTCTAGAAAAGAGGACATCGTGTTCTTTTTGAAAAAAGAGGACAGTTGAGTTGTTGAAAAGGACTGGTGGTCAGTTTTTGTTTTTCTGTTTTGTTAAAGGTGCTGAAGCATTTGGAGAATTTTTATTGTGATTAATGGAATATGTATAATTTTTTTTCCCTTCTTTCCTGATAGCTCGTTTTGTAGTGAGAGAAGGAAGATGGATCCCTATGTCGTAGAGGGGAGTTCATAAATTTTTTTTGATGGTGATTTGGATACATGTAAATAGTATAATTGGGGATGTGGGATTGTTGATTGTTATTTGGTTAGCTGTTTGACAACAGTTGCGGTGGTGTGGTGAAATGGCAGCGTGCAGAGCCTGGAATTTTATTGTCGAACCATTGGAACTCTCTGCTTGGGGCAGAGCTGGTGCCCTGCAGTATACAGAGTCGGGAACTCTCTGTCATGTCACAGGAACTCTGTGCTTTGTGCAGAGGCCAATTATTTCTTTTTGATTTCACGCTCCTTGATTTCCACGTCCTGTGTTTGTATCTAAGTGTTTAGGTTGCAGGGCAGGTGGCCGTAGTTGCTGCAGTTAGCTCACACCGTGTGGTCAAGGGGCAGTATACTATAGTGACTGCGGTTAGCCTTTGCAGGGCAGTGTACTGTAGCGGCTGCAGTTAGCTCACACCGTAGAAACCGACGTTGTCTAGGTCAATGGGCAGTATACTGTAGTTGCTGTAGTCAGTGCATATTTGTTTAGTCTGTGTACACTTTAGTCTTGCAATGTGTCACTGTAAGTAGTGTTACTGCATGTGCTCACAGGTAGGATATGGGACTCGAGTAGGCCGGGTAGGTTTGGTGTATAAGGCACCAAGCGATTCTAGGAGGAACATAGGACTGTACACCCTTTTGTTTTCTCTGAACCTGTTTGACAGGTAGCTTCTAGCTGATTCTGAAGATACGTTTCTTCATGTAAACCCGTGCCGGTTCTGACCAGGGGCGGATTTAGGATTGTAGGAGATCCGGGGCTTAGCCCAGATGGCCCCCCTTTTTTTAGTTTTTTTTTTTTAATTCTTTGTTTTTTATTTTTGGGCAGGCAAGGGGTGGTTTGGACCCCCTCCACGACAGATTTTTTTTGAATTTAATGAACCTGTACGTGCAATTTCCTGCAATATAGAGCCTTCAATCTTGACCAATAAAGCTGCTCTTTTCACTATAAAACTCAGTTAACCATAACGTAGTTATGGTTAGATTTATATATTGGGGGGGGATATATCATATTTTTCATATACTCAAAAAGTGGTGGAGCAAGATCATACCTTTGCTCCCCCAAGTTCAATAGTGGGAGAGCAGAGATGCTCCGAATGCTCTTATGGCCAGGCGTCTATGATTCACTGATACAAAGTAAAATAGTGCAGTGCAATAAAATAGTTAGTAAAATAGAATAAAATAATGCAATAGTTATCATCGTATTTTTTCGGGAGGCCGGTAAGGAGTGCATTACAGTAGTCGAGGTGGCTTGAGATAAAGGCATGGATCTGGTTTTCAGCGTCCTTTTGATTTATAAATGGCCGTACTTTAGCTATGTTTCTAAGGTGGAAGAATTAAGTTTTTGTCACTCACTCAAATACAGTTAGCAGCTGGATAGACCACAGATGGAAATGAGCTTCTGCTAAATCTGGTGCAAACATATTTTCATGTAACAATGATGAATTGTAAAAAAAAAAAAAAAAAAAAATTTTTTTTTTTTAAATAGATTCGGGGCTTTTCAGAATACATCCGGGGCTTGAGCCCAGGTAGCCACCCCCTAGCTCCGCCCCTGGTTCTGACGTGTGTTGGAGGTCCCTGTTAGTGTGGGTCATGTCCTGTAGGTTCGGGATTTTAGCGGAATTCAGGGGGGGAGTATGTAGCAGGTATATATAGGTTATATACTAATATGTATTCCACAAAGAATCCCTCCCTAACGTTTTATTTTAATTTGTTTATTATTATCTTTTACTCTCATAGCCTTTTATTTTGAAATCGTCACTTCCTGCCGAAGTGACGTTTTTCCCCTTGCACCTCCCCTCTCACGCCAGACTATCTGGAATGCTGACAGGGGCCTCGTCCTGACAGTGATTTCCCTCATTGCAGCCTGTGAACTGGAGCCATCTAGTGGACAAGAAGTAATGCCATATTCTTCTTGTTTGTTTTGCTCCCAGGAGAAATAAACACAATGACTGGCCACAACTGTCTCATCACTTCCCATGCACGACGACATTCAAGAGGGTGGCCTTAGACCAGTTACAGTGGTGCCGTGACCCGGATGCCTTGGGTGGTGTGAGTTCAGGGGGGGTGAATGTAACGGATGGTACCGCGAAGCCCAGTCACGAAGAACTTCCGATGTTGAGAAGTGGCTGAGGCACGGTAGCGGTACCAGGAAGTGAAACTCACTCCCCAGAGGCATCCAAACTGAGCGCTTAGGGAGGAGTTCCTCTCTTGGCGCAGCGGTTTGTGTTGCTTCCCCCCGTGCGGACGCCCGGGGTTCGACTCCCACTCAAGGCGCGGTCGAAGTTTCGTGGCAGGTACTAGGTTGTACCTGTTACACGCGCTTAGCAGGCGCCCCGACCGAACTGTAGGAGTCGCTGTTTACAACGACCCGGACCCACCCCGCCAGCTTCTCCCACCCTCTAATACTGCCAATTGTATTAGTGTGAACGGCCAGCCAAGCTGGTGACAACCCCGGAGCTGTGAGCTGGATTCGAACAGGCGAATCCAGCCGCAGACGAACGCAATCTCCGTTACGCCACCTGACCGCCCCATGAATGGATATATTCTATTGTTACTTTACTGGTGTATTCTATCATTATACTGGGTGCATTTCTTTTATCATGAATTGATATATTCTATTGTTACTGGTGTATTCTATCATTACTGGGCATATTGTATCATTAATGGGTATATATTATTGTTACTGGTGTATTCTATCATTACTGGGTGTATTTTCTATCATTAATTGGTATATTATATTGTTACTGGTGTTTCTATCATTACTGGGTGTATTTTCTATCATTAATTGGTATATTATATTGTTACTGGTGTATTCTATCATTACTGGGTGTATCTTTATCATGAAGGGATGTATTCTATTTTTACTGGTGTATTATATCATTACTGCGTGTATTTTATCATTAATGGGTCAATTCTATTGTATAATTGATGTGTATATTCTATCATTACTGGGTGTACTGTGTCATCTCTATGTATATTATATCAGTATTGCTGTATTCCATCATTATGTCCACACACACACACACACACACACACACACACACACACACACACACACACACACACACACACACACACACACACACACACACACACACACACACACACACACACACACACACACACACACACACACACACACACACACACACACACACACACACACACTTTAGTCGTTATGAATACAGGAGCGATACAAGGCCTCTACAAGGTATTCTGAGTGAGTCAGGAGCTCTAACAGAGGGTGATCAGATAATGAGGAGTTCCACAGAACACCATAGATACCATAGACAATGTCCATGTTTTTACTTGAATTGAAAGGTTAAATGGTTCTCTAGTTTGTTGTGAGCAAGTTCTATGCCCCTCAGGCCTCTGAAACCCATTCTAAACCAAGAGTATAACTTCCAAAAATACACAGACAAATTGGGACAATATACAAATACAATCTGAAAACTGAGGTTGTTTTTCAGAGTTCCTGAAAAATGGATGTCCGTCCGACAGCAGCATCTTGCTCTTATCCAGAGTATCTCACAATAAGAACACATGTACTGTAGAATAAGTCAAAATGTGTGACTCCCATAATGACAAGTGGACCAGTAAAAGTATATCGTAATAGTAAGTATGGGGACACTATTATATCTTTGCAATATCGCCAATCACAACTCTGCATCTAACACTGGAAGGTAGTCTGGCCATGATACTGTGACCAATTAAAACATGGTTTTGTAATATGAAGGATAATGTATCATTTGTTCTTTTCATATTCAATTGACAATATTCCATTTGTCGATTTGTCTGAATATGAACCTGTGGTTCTCAACCTGGAGGTCAGGACCCCCAACAGGTTGCAAGTGATTTGGGGGGGGGTTGCAAAAAGATGTACTATTACATTATCGTATTTATAATTTCTGGTATAAATGTTTATTTCTTGTGAAATTATGAATATTTCATAATATATATATATATTTTTTTAATTAAATGTATAATCTCATCTGTCCCAACACTACTACTCATACTATTACTCCTCCTACTGCTGCTGCTACTACTGCTGCTACTATTACTACTGCTGCTGCTACTACTACTACTGCTGCTACTATTACTACTGGGGATACTACTGCTGCTACTACTTTTATTTAAATGTTTCATTTAACTTTTATTTACCCAGGCAAGCAATTAAAAACAAATTCTTACTACTACTACTACTGCTGTCCTCCTCCTCCTCCTCCTCCTCCTCCTCCTCCTCCTCCTCCTCCTCCTCCTCCTCCTACTACTACTACTACTACTACTACTACTACTGGTAGTGGTGCTACTACTACTACTCCTCCTCCTTACTACTACTAGCAACTCGCAAGAGGTGAAGCAGTGGTCCGAGAGCTCAGAGGCCACGCTACAAGACGCACTGGATGACGTCGACTGGGGCATGCTCCGGTCGAGCTCCAGTGACGTCAGTGAATACTGTATGCGGATGTTGTAGTGAGTTTTATAACAACGTTAGCTGACAACATTGTCCCCACGAAGAAGGTGCTGGTTTTCCCAAACCAGAAACCGTGGACAACTCCATCCGAGTGGCCCTGAATGCTCGTACCGCTGCTTACAACTCGGGCCGAGCATCGGGAAGTATGGAAGAGTACAAGGTAGCAGCCTATATGCTACGCAAAGAGGTTCGGTCTGCAAAACAGCGATATGCAAACAAGATGGAGACACAGATGGCACAGAACAACATGAGACTTATGGCGGGGAGTACGAACGATAGCTGATTATAAAGTCAGCCCCCCCTCAATAGTGAGTGCCGATGCCTCTCTCGCGGATGAACTCAACTCTTTTTACGCCAGGTTTGGGGCGAGCGGTGGCGACATTAGCTCACCGGCTAATGGCGCCACTGACATGCCGGCTGCCGCGGGGAGGGGGGGTTCATCCGTGGGGGGGGACACACTCTCTCATTGACGGAACACAGCATGAGATTAGCCTTCATGGGAGTAAATACTCTGAAAGCTGCAGGCCCAGATGGGATAACAGGACAAATACATAAGTCCTGTGCAAATCAGCTGGCCCCAGTATTTACATCCATATTCAATCTATCCCTGGCTGAGTCACCCCACTTCTTAGGGACCTGCACTGGCTCCCCATTGCTGCACGAATCCGCTTCAAGGCCCTCGACCTAGCATACCGTGCGGCAAAGGGAACTGCTCCCGCCTACCTCCGGTCAATGGTCTCTAACTACACACCCTCAAGACCCCTACGCTCTGCATCTTCTGGCCGCCTCAGACCTACTCCTATCCAAGCTCCGGGAGGGTCATCAAAAAGAAGTCGCCTATTCTCAATCCTTGCCCCACAATGGTGGAATGAACTACCCACCCCAGTTAGGACAGCCGAAACACGTCCAATCTTTCGCCGTCGACTAAAGACGCACTTCTTCAACCATTATCTGAATTAAAAAAAAAAAGAAAAAAAAAGAAAAATTATCTAACCCTAACTAACCATACTGTCATGCACTTGTCCTAATAAACTAACCTACACTGTAGCACTCAACACTTTGATGAACATTGTTACTCAGCTGATAGAGTTGTGCCCTTCCTGATGGCTTGTCGTACAGAACTTGTAAGTCGCTTTGGATAAAAGCGTCAGCTAAATGACTAAATGTAAATGTAATGTAAATGATGAGTCCGTGGTCCCAGCCTGCTTCAAAATGTCCACTATAATCCCTGTGCCAAAAAACTCCTCTCCAGCAGGCCTAAATGACTACAGACCGGTGGCACTCACCTCTGTGGTCATGAAATGCTTTGAGAGGCTGATCAAGGACCACATCTGTGCCTCTCTCCCAAGTAACATGGACCCACTGCAGTTCGCATATAGGACAAACAGGTCCACTGACGATGCGGTCTCCTAAGTACTACACAACACACTATCTCACCTTGACAGTCCGGTACTTTAGGGTATTTTCTGGTACTTTGTGGTGATTAGTAGGACCCGTTTCCGAACCAGGTGTGACAGTTCGGTTCGGACTCCTCTGCGTTGTGTATATTAAAGGCTGATGTCCCGAGGGGGAGTCGAACAGGGGGCTCCCGCTCCGCGGGCGACGACATAGACCGCTGCACTAAGAAGTGAATCCACTGCTAAGTACCGTACCTATGCGTCTATTAACCCTGTTATGAGGAAGTGAGTTTAACTTCCCAGCCCGCTTACTGCCACAGTCACTTCTCAACACACCTGTTTCTGTGACTGTGGATATACTCACGGACACCCGTTACACTCACCTCCCTAAACTCACGTCACCTCAGGACATCCGGGTCACGGCAGTTCGGTTCGGACTCCTCTGCGTTGTATATTAAAGGCTGATGTCCCGAGGGGGAGTCGAACAGGGGGCTCCCGCTCCGCGGGCGACGACATAGACCGCTGCACTAAGAAGTGAATCCACTGCTAAGTAACAGAGGTAGAGCAGGTCAACTAATGATCATATGGTCAATGGTTTGGTCAGTGGTTTTAATCCCAGCTCCTTCTATTAACATGCCGAAGTGTCCTTGGGCAAGACACTGAACCCCAAATTGCTCCCAATGAGCAGGCTAGCACCTTGCATGGCATCTGGCTGCCATTGCTCTGTGAGTACATGTGTGAATGGTGAAGGAGAGGCAATTATAAAGCTCTTTGTGCAGGTAGGAAAGCGCTGTATATGTATTGTGCAGCCCATTTCCCATTCCCAAAGTACCACATATTTTCAAAACAAATGTTTATTTTAATATATTATAATCTCCAAATGTAATAACATCTGTATTGAACACTGAACAAACAGTATAATATATTTTTTTATAAAATATCTTTTACTTTCAATTTTCAACAATAATTTCTGTTTGGAAGCCTGGGAAAGTCTTCAGAGAATAGTGAATCATAGTTGTCATAATCTTGTCTGAAATTGTTTACATTAACCATGTTGTCTTGGAGGTCAGGGTCACACTTCCTTTTGTCCTTGACTTTAATTGTTGTCTGAGGCCCCGTTTAGACGGAAACGCTAGCAGGTGAATCCGCAAAAAAAAAAATTCGGATGTGCCTTTCGTTTATACGGAAACAGCGTTTTTACGGGGTGAAACCGCTAAAAAGTGAGACTACCTTCCAGGGTGGAATTCCTAGAAACGCAAAAGCTTTGCGCTCTCGTCTAAACTGTTAAAACGTATAAATCTGATAAACGATGACGAAAGGGTTGTCACGGCTCTGGTCGCGCGTACTGCTTACGTCACAGGTAGCAGGTATGCGCCAGTAGCCGAGACGTAAACAAAGCAAGTATGTCTGACTTATATCAACGGAGATCACCTGAAGGCTACATTGGCAGTACTTTTAACCCTTTCACTGCCACACGACAGAAGGTTAACCCTTTACTATCACACAACCGGCTGTCGTGTGGCAGTGAAAGGGTTAAATACACAAGAATCTGTCCCGCGGCGTGAGTGGACCCACTGTCTGTGAGTGACTCTGCTTTGGTGCAATCACATTCCCCATCCACAGTCTGCGAATCAGAGGCAGAGTAGGGCGGGTCTTCACAGCACGTCATGTGACATATGCGCCAATCGTGTGATAGTGGGGCTCCGTCGTCTCGAGTCGTTACAGCGTCGTCTGCACGCAGAATTCATCCCAAAACGCTCGTCTAAACGTAAAATTAAAAGTGAAACCGCAAGATGACTTTTGCGGTTTCTGTTCACAAAACGCTTGTCTAAACGGGGCCTTAGTTGTGTCATGGTTGTCTTCAGTGTTTGCATGTTTTCTGGTTGGAAGCCTTGGAAAGTCTTCTTCACTGAATAGTGAAGGTATGTTCATACATGCTCATAAAAGATTTGATTTAGTTTGAAAAAAAAATGCTATTTTTTTTTTAAGATGACACAGAATGTAATGTAATGACACAGTTAGAATGTCCTGTTATGTTGTCATGTATTGTACTGTTGTCTCTTTTCTTCCGTCATTACTGGAATTTGTTCAAAATGTTTATACTGTTCTGTTATTATTGTTGTCGATGTTGTGTTGTTATTGTTGAAAATTGAAAATTTAAAAAGTTTGGAGATTAATAATAATATATTAAAATAAACATTTGTTTTGAAAATATGTGGTACTTTGGGAATGGGAAATGGACTGCACATATATAATGCTTTACCTGCACAAAGAGCTTTATAATTGCCTCTCCTTCACCAATTCACACATGCACTCACAGAGCAATGGCAGCCAGACTCATTGGGAGCAATTTTGGGTTCAGTGTCTTGCCCAAGGACACAGAAGGAGCTGGGATTCAAACCACTGACCAAACCGTTGACCATATGATCATTAGTTGACCTGCTCTACCTCTGAGCCAGTATTTTGTGGTACATTTACAGTAGGTATACTTTGGGGGACTTTGAGGTTCTTTGGGGTATTTTGGGATACTTTGGGGTATTTTGGGGTATTTTGGGGTATTTTGGGGTATACTTTGGGGTATACTTTGGGGTATTTTTGGGTACTTTGGGGTATTTTGGGATTATACTTTGGGGTATTTTGGGGTACTTTGGTGTATTCTGGGGTATTTTGGGGTACATTGGGGTATACTTTGGGGTACTTTGAGGTATTTTGGGGTACTTTGGGGTATTTTGGTGTTCTTTGGGGTATACTTTGGGGTATTTCGTGGTACTTTGGGGTATTTTGGGGTACTTTGGGGTATTTTCTGGTACTTTGGGGTGATTAGTAGGACCCTTGGAAACAGCATGGCACAGAACAGGAAGGCACTCCAGAGAGTGGTGCGCTCAGCAGAGCGTACTATGGGTATTGCACTACCACCCCTGCAGGACTTATATAACAGGAGGTGCAAATCCAGAGCCTGCAGAATAATGAAAGACCCCCACCACCCCAACAACAGCCTGTTCAAGCTGCTGCGGTCAGGCAAGCGCCTACGGTCACACGCTGCAAGAACAGAGAGACTCCGGCTCAGCTTTTTCCCCCAGGCCATCAGAACACTGAACTCTGAACTCTCCACTCACAAGTACACATGAGCACACACGAGCACACACGAGCACACACGAGCACACACGAGCACACACACACACACACACACACACACACACACACACACACACACACACACACACACACACACACACACACACACACACACACACACACACACACACACACACACACACACACACACACACACACACACACACACACACACACACACACACACACAACACTCAAGTCAAGTCAATTTGATTTATATAGCACATTTCTAGGCAGCGGCAGCTGGCACCAAAGTGCTTCACAGGCAGGTTGATAAAAAGACAAAAATATTACGATGCAAGATATACAATTTAAAAACACAGTGTCATGGGGCTATCCCATGCCCTATATAAGTAGGGATGCACATGGGCCTTAATTGGTTTGACCTGTTCCCACATGTGGTCATGTGGCCAAACATTTAGTTTAGGCCTTCGGCCTAGTTTGTTTTGTTATGTTGTTTTGTAATACAGACACATTGGTTTAAAGCATAACATGTTATATAGAATTAAAAGTACATGCATTTGTTGATAAATACCGTTGTCTGTGCTCCCACTTGGTTCCTTGTAGGATCTCTGGCTGCCCAACCAGAACTGGGAGAGGCCAGGGCCTTTTCTGGAGGGGAGATTTGGAAGGAACCAAGTGTGGTAGAGTACAATTAAAACTCTTGACTTGACTTGACTTGTACAGGGGGGGGGGTGATTTTCATAATGAGAAGGGAATAGGTTTATGAAGCGCCCTAAACACTGTTTAGTGTTTGGTGATGATAGATCATGATGGAGTGATGTATCCATGTTGTCCAGAGTTATTGGATGTGTAAATTGATGTCTGTATTGATTAATTGATTGTTTGTTTTTGGTTTGTCCCTGTAGGAGGAGCTTCCAGCATAAAGCCAGGGATGGAGGCTCCTCTCGGGAAGAAGTAATGACAGGCTTGGCAGCGAGACACAGCCGTACTAAGACCTAGTTCCCTTAGCCAAGGGCCTAGTTGGTTATATTTGTTAAAAGAAAGTTGAATCATTTTGTATTATTTTTGTATTTATGTTAAAATATGTTTTTTCCCGTTTTTCCCACTGGGGAGCAAAAGAACAAATAGAATAAAAAACCAACCACTGGGTGATGGCAACCTGACTCTGACTGCATTTTTCCTTCGCTTGGCCACCTCCTCACACACAGTAAAACAATGAATGTAATAAGAACAGGTAGGACACAGTAAAGCAAAGAAGATAAAAAGGGGTCAGGGGTATAGTGGTGATTAAGTGGGGGGGAAGGCCAGGGAGAACAGGTAGGTTTTTAAAAGTGATTTAAAAACCTGCAAGGTCTGAGCGGCCTGTATTTTGAGGGGGAGGCTGTTCCACAGTCTATCTAGGGGCTGCAGCAGAGAAGGCTCTATCTGCCCTAGTCTTGAGCCTAGTTCTAGGCACCACCAATAGCAGCTGGTCAGCTGATCTAAGGGATCTGTCAGGGGTGTGGCGGTGCAGGAGCTCGGATAAATAGGGAGGAGCCGTGCCATTAAGTGATTTAAAAACATTTAGGGCTCATTTTAAATCTATCCTGAAACGAACAGGCAGCCAGTGGAGCGAGGCCAGAACTGGGCTGATGTGCTTGTGTTCTTTTGTTTTGGTGAGGAGGGGGCGGCTGCATTCTGCACCAGCTGTAGGCGGCAGAGCAGGGATTTGTCAATGCCTGTGTAGAGGGCATTGCAGTAGTCGAGGTGGGTGGTGACAAAGGCATGTATCACCGTCTCTAGGTTGTTTTGAGAGAGGTAAAAGCTATTTTTGACTACGGCGCTGACCGGTTTATCGAATTAAAATTTGCTGTAAAAAATAACTCTGAGGTTCCTGACAGAGGTGGAGCGGTTTGGACCCAAGGGACCAAGTGCGTCGATGAGGGGGGCCAGGGGGGCACTATTAAAAACAATTACCTGTTTTCCCTTCGTTCAGTGTCAGGGATTTTTCAGACATCCAGCACTTGATCTCTGCCAGACAATCAAGTAGCGGCTGTATGGATGTTTTCCCTTTGGTGGATTTTAGGGGGAGGTAGACCTGCACGTCATCGGCGAAGCAATGGAAAGCAGAGCATGCGAGCGGAGCGGAGCGCCCGAGAAATCCGCTCTTCGCTCTAGACGTCTGGTTCCGCTCTCATTCGCTCATGTTGGCCCGCCCCCCCCCAAGTCGATCTCCGCTCGCTCACCGCTCACCTTCATTTACGAATCAAGCGCTCCCCGCTTCACAGCTCGCTCAGCAGAATTTCTTTTTTTGGAGCATGATGTAAATTAGCTTGATTTGACCAGTCTGCACCCCCTGGGCCCCTTAACAATTGTTTGTATTGAGCCGTATTGTATTGTAACGTTTATCCATTCAACTAGCTGTACTAAGCTATGGTAGCTAGCCTAGCCGCAATGCTATGGCCGATCCCATTCACGTTAGCATGTAAGCTAACAACAGCGTTAGCTTTAGTCTCTCGCTTTTTGTGAGACTAAACTCCGCTCTTGGTGGTACATTGTGTTGATGACTCTGCACCCCTCCTTAACAACTGTTTGTATTGAGCCGTATTGTATTGTACCCATTCTGCAATGTTAAACAACGTTTATCCATTCAACTAGCTGTACTAAGCTATGGTAGCTAGCCTAGCAGCAATGCTATGGCCGATCCCATTCACGTTAGCATGTAAGCTAACAACAACAACAGCGTTAGCTTTAGTCTCTCGCTTTTTGAGAGACATAAACTCTCAGCTCTTGGTGGTACATTGTGTTGATGTTGGTTTCGTTTCATCAATAAATGAGGCAGAACACATTGAATGTATCCCTTCTTTTTATTGGACTTTGTTTGTTTCTCACTGAAAATAAATGTTGCGTTCGCCCGAGGTGATTTAAAGATGGCGGATTCTACTTTGGACTTAGCAGGATGTGTAGTGACGGTTCACCCCTCTCATTGGTTGAAAACGGCCTTCATGTTTGTACATCGCCACCTGTTGCTTTGGCATTGTACTACATGTATATTACATCAGTTTCTGTGTGATCGTGTGCACTGAGCGGCTCGGAGCGGAGAAGAGCTCTCGCTCCAGAGTCGCTCGGACCCATTTTAAAACCCACTCCACACTCACTTCAAAATCCACCGCGCCGCTCCGCTGACATGCTCTGATGGAAAGAGATGTTGTGTTTTGCCAGGATCTGGCATAGGGGGAGTATATATAAGAGGAAGAGGATGGGACCCAATATCGAGCCTTGGGGCACCCCACAGGTGAGGGGGGCCACAGAGGAGGTGAAGTCACCAAGTTGGACAGAGAAGGTCCGGTTGCTTAAATAGGACCGGAACCAGTCGGGGCCCCTAAGGCCTACGTGATGCTTGAGGCGAGCTAAAAGGATGCTGTGATCTACCGTATCAAAGGCGGCTGTGAGGTCAAGGAGTAGTAGTAGGGATGGGTTGCCTGCATCAGCAGCTGAAATCAAGTCATTTAAGACACGGAGGAGGGCCGTTTCAGTGCTGTGCCATGGTTTAAAGCCAGATTGGAATTTATCATGTATGTTGTTGTGTTCAAGGAATGATTGTAGCTGTGTGTAGACTATGCGCTCCAGGATTTTTGATAAAAATGGCAATTGTGAGATGGGTCTAAAATTAGCAAAGACAGAGGGATCGAGGTTTGGGGAGCAGGGGAGCAGTGAGCGTTGGACTGCAGGGGAATAGGATCCATCATAGAGGGGACAGTCATTGATCATGGACGAAAAGGCCAGCAAGTGTTGGCTAACAAGAAGCTATATGGCTAGCTGGATGCAGTCATGTAAATGCCATATTTTGATTTCCATTCCTGCTTTTTAAAACGACAGGGACAGATACAACATGCCCATGGACTGTTACTGGAGTAAAGGACATGAAACACTTTATACATTTTTTTTAAGTGGATTAAGGCTTGTGGACAGCTGAATATCTCGCCCCCTTCAACTCTTGGTAAGTCTATGTTTAATTTATGCAAGCCAGCCTTGGCTCTTTTAACAATATGCAAAATATGCTGTACTCATACTGAAGTTATTCTTGGTATATACTAGGGCTGACCCCTATTAATCGATTAGTCGACTAATCGGTCGAAAGGAGCCGTAGTCGACTGGCCAACCTCTTAGTCGAATATAAAAAAAATAAAAAATAAAATAAATATTAATATTTTTTATTTTGATTTTTTATCATTCTTTCCAAAAGAAAAGAGGCCTAGAAGCGTGGCTAACGCTAATGGCACGCATACCAGAGGCTAACTGCCTACGAAAACAGGCACAGAGGAACTGAAAGAGGATTTCACCCATCTAATGAACACACTAGACTAGACAAATATCAAGATGTATCCATCAGTGGACCAATTGCATGCTTTTGCAGAGGACAAGAAGCCTTCAGTCGACTCCTTCAGACATTAAGCACCCCCCACCCCCACAGCCCAAATGGAATGATAAAAAAAAAAAAAAAAAGTTTTTTAAAGTTTAAAAACAATAGATTTTTTTTTGGTCAACCAATAGTCGACTAACGGCACATTTTGGCCAATCCTAGTCGACCATCCAAATCCTTAGTCGGGGACGCGTGTATACTTTCCGCAACAGAGTTCGGTTTCCGGGTTCCTCTGATTGGCCGCGACCCCCACGTGACCCGCCCCCCTTATCGCTGCCGCTCGCCGCTGTGTTGCAGCGCAGAGCGCTCGCTTCCTGAGTCAAGAAACGCGCCACTCTGAAACGCGCCACTCTGAAGTCAAGAAACGTGCTGTTATGACAGTCATCTTAATGTGCTGCTTATGCAGTTATCAGCTGTTCAAGAAACGCAGTCATCTTATTGATTGATTGATTGATTGAAAAGTTTATTAACAGATTGCAGAATGGGTATAGTACAGTACAGCTCAATACATACAATTGTTAAGGGGATGCAGACCAGAGAAAGACTTTCGTCTTGTTTACATCAGGGTCCCCCATTTTCAATTCATCATAACATATATGACATACATGACATACAGATAGATAATATGCTGCTTATGCAGTTATCAGCTGTATTTGGCATCGCCTGAGTCAAGCCTCTGAGTCAAGAAACGCGCTGTTGGTAACACCACCCACTTCAATGACAGAGCTCTCTTGTCAGGCGATACTAATTAATTTCGCCGCGGGGGGCATAATCCCAGGGACAATGCATTGTTAACTTGTTTCAAATGACAATATATACATTTGTGATTATTATTGTACGGATCGGAATACGGGCGTGCGCGTCGGAGCATGCACAAAGATATTACAGTGATATGCTGCTCCCGACTGGAGGAGAGAGAGAGGGAGAGCGTGCGTGTTTGTGTAGGCGCTATTGGAAACGTGGCTGCATTGACTGATCATATATTGATTGATGGCAATGGTGATAGTTGTACTGTACCTACTTAAATATTCGTACCTTGTGGTTTCGCCGAAGCTCTGATGGGCACAGTAGGCTATACTCAGTGTGTGGTTTCGCCAATGCGTGCACTCGCGTGTTTGTGTGTGTGACATTGTGATACCTCGGTACATGTTTGCAAAATCTTTGGTATAGCGCCCCCCCCCCGGAGAATAATTCACCAGCCGCCACTGCCCTAACCCTAACCTTAACCCTAACCTTAACCTTAACCCTAACTCTAAGCATAACCCACTTCAAAAGAGGGCCAAAGCATAACCACTTTGAAGCAGAGAATATATATGTACAAGGCGGAAGAGACCCTTCGGCGCTAAACCAATCAGAGAGGGTCTTCGCTGTACGCGGCTAGCCAATCAGAGAGCGTCTTCGCACACATAGGCTACGGAAAAAAAAATCACGCGGGGGAGACTTGTCACTTTCTCACCCAAACAATGTGATGACAACGTTTCGCTGAAGGCTCTTAGGTTTAAAAGAGCTTGTCGATCATAAACCAGTAGGGTAGAGATGTCCCGACAGAAAATACATAGTTTCAAGTTTCAAGTGTATTTATTAGTTGTCATACAGAAGTACAGAATACTTTTATACAAAATGCTTCTTTCTATTACGCTCCAGAGACTGTGCTAGACAAAAATAGTATAAAATAAAATAAGTATAGCAAGTAAAAATAGAAGTCACGTACGTGGACACAAGTGTTCAGTATGTACATATGTACAATGTTCAATGCAGAGTAGAAGTAACTGAGTTACCATACAATATACTAATTGTAAATGCAGCTGTAGCCTATAGAGGGCGCATGTTTATTTTTATATTTCATTTTATCTCTTGTGACGTATCACGTCCTGTCTCACGCTCTGACTTGCCGTAGTTTGAGCAGATCTGGCAGAACGCGTCCAGACATGTAGGAGAAGATAGTGCAGCAGATTTATGCACTTTATTTGTCAAAGCTGAAAGACTAAAGTACTAGAGTTTTGAAGATAACCCTTCCCATTGAGCTGCAAGCAGGCCAAAGTGGTTAGTAAAGTTTATTCACACTTTTCGTTTTGTTTTTGTAATTCTATTGACTGAATTGTATGAGTATTGACTGTTATTATTTCCTGCATTGTAGTTCTACGGTGGTGATGAACCTGATGCTATGATGCTAACTAGCTCCAGCTAGCCTGTTTCAAGAAAGTGCATCAATAAAAAGCCATCTGTAATTAAAGAACTCGGAGTCCTCGTCATGCATCCATGGGCGGCACAGTAGAACACTGGACTGTGAAGTTGAAGACTCCCAAGTGAGAAATGAATTGCGTTGGCTATGAGGACGTCGGGTAGAGGATTGTCTGCAGTCGAAGATGTATCATCATGTCTGGGGAACTTTTGTGCTGGGAAGGAGTGGCAGCAGTGTGCACACGGCTAAACAAGCGAGCTCGTGGAAGAAGACGGCTCGAGGTTGGCGCGGGTACAGGACTCTGCCACTGAACTTTTCCACGTATCTGTAAGATTTCACAGCATCCATCTTAAAGAAGCAGCAGACGTTTCCCTACATTGAAGTTGAACTGATAGGCAAATGCCATTTACCAAGTTGACTGACTACACGTCTCAGGTATTGACTTTTCAGAGAGAAGTATTGTTGTAGGCTACAATTGCATTGCAAGTGCGCACATTCTTGAGACTGTATATAAGGTTGTTTACAGTTTAATATTTTTGGCCATTTAAGAATAGGTTGATATTCATTAATGAAGTCTAGCTTTATAAGGTTAATTTAGAAAAGGCCAATCATAAAGGGTATATTCGAACTTGATACTTGCATTTTCATAATAGCCTACTAGGCTTACATTTTCATTTCGTTTTTGAATTTCATATTAGCCTACACATTTTACCAGTTATATCCCAGTATAGTAAGCTACTATAATATAAACCTAGGCCTATGGTTTATTTGTTATTTTTCGTGATTTGTATTTCACATTGAAGAAAGGTGTAGATTTGAATTAGCCTACAATGTTCAACTAAATTAAGCATTTTATTTTTGAATACTTAAGACATTTGTTGACACTTTTCATTATTAGGCTTACACATTTCTTAGACTGAATTCATATTAGCCTACCCCTCTATTTACAGTTTATATTTCCTATTCCATAGATATGGTTCATAAATATTTAATGAATACATAATTGATTTATTTACTACACAGTAAACATGTCACAAAGGGGTGAGATAGAGCAAACTGAATCTCAGATTGAGTCCAACAAGCTAGACGATAGTGAGCCAGTCGTATTTACTGAAAAGGGACAGGCTCTTGTAGACGATAAGGTGATGGATCTAAAAGTGAACTTCAAAAGGGCATATGAGAGGTGGAAGCACAACATAAATGGACTGAAAATATCCATCAAGTATAAGGGCGACTCTGACCTAATGAAGATAACCCCCTCCCATATAGCCAGAATAAATTCAGCCCAAATTGAGGTTGATGGTATTTATCTAAAAATGAGAGACACTTTACATCCCGATCATCCAGACTCAGAAACCCGTAGAAGGAATGATACATGCCAATCGCTCACCAGGACTGCTAATAAAAAGGCTCAGCAGTTCCTCAACAACAAGATGAGAACCAGGACTGCTAATAAAAGGGCTCAGCAGTTCCTCAACAACGGTGGTTCTGAAATCTCAGTGTCACACAACGCAAGACAAGCTGCAGCGGAAGCAGCCGCAACTACAGAGGTACTAAAAATTATGAAAGACCAGAATGAGCAAGAAGGAGAGATCCGAAGACTGGAGCAGGAAGATGAAAGGCTGTCGGCTGAAAACGACGCAGAGAACGCCAAGAATGACGCAGAGAACACCAAGAAAAGAGTTCTATTCATCATGGAAAGTGCTGATAGAAAAACAAAGCTAGAAGAGAAAAAGAGAGAAGTGGAACGGTTAGAGGAACTCAAGAAACTCAACGCAGCTAAGGCAAAGCTAAAGGTTTACACTGAAAGCGTTCATAATGATGATGAAGAAGATCATCTGTGGTTACCTCTTCTACACTATCCTTCAGCACATTCGCTAGCTCTCACCCCACAAGAAGAACTGCGTCCTCTTGCGCCTCCAGTGTATCAACCCAACCCCAATCCGGTAGTCTCTAGACCTCAGGGGAGTGTAGACTCAGAGCTTGGGGTAAAGACAGTCTCTAGACCTCAGGGGAGTGTAGACTCAGAGCCTGGGGTAAAGACAGTCTCTAGACCTCAGGGGAGTGTAGACTCAGAGCCTGGGGTAAAGACAGTCTCTAGACCTCAGGGGAGTGTAGACTCAGAGCCTGGGGTAAAGACAGTCTCTAGACCTCAGGGGAGTGTAGACTCAGAGCTTGGGGTAAAGACAGTCTCTAGACCTCAGGGGAGTGTAGACTCAGAGCCTGGGGTGGAGAGTGAGCGAGAGGAAAGAGCCATGCACTGCTACAGCAAACGGTGTGAAGAATGAAGATGAGAATGAGCAAGGAGAGAGACCGTCTCAACAAGGAGAGAGCCCGTCTCAACAAGGAGAGCCCTTCTCAACAAGGAGAGAGCCCTTCTCAACAAAGAGAGAGCCCGTCTCAACAAGGAGAGAGCCCTTCTCAACAAGGAGAGAGCCTGTCTCAACAAGGAGAGAGCCCTTCTCAACAAGGAGAGAGCCCTTCTCAACAAGGAGAGAGCCCGTCTCAACAAGGAGAGAGCCCTTCTCAACAAGGAGAGAGCCCGTCTCAACAAGGAGAGAGCCCGTCTCAACAAGGAGAGAGCCCTTCTCAACAAGGAGAGAGCCCTTCTCAACAAGGAGAGAGCCCGTCTCAACAAGGAGAGAGCCCTTCTCAACAAGGAGAGAGCCCGTCTCAACAAGGAGAGAGTCCGTCTCAACAAGGAGAGAGCCCGTCTCAACAAGGAGAGAGCCCTTCTCAACAAGGAGAGAGCCCGTCTCAACAAGGAGAGAGACCTTCTCAACAAGGAGAGAGACCTTCTCAACAAGGAGAGAGACCTTCTCAACAAGGAGAGAGCCCTTCTCAACAAGGAGAGAGACCTCATCAACAAGGAGAGAGACATTCTCATCAACAAGGAGAGAAAACAAAACCAGGAGAGTTTGTGAAAGAAGACTTCTATCTTCAGAAAAGATGGAAGAGAGTTCAGTTCCTGTCAAATGAGTTCTGGACTAGGTGGAGAAAGGAGTACCTGCTTAATCTGCAACACAGAAGAAAATGGACCAAGGACAGGAGAAATACAAGCAAGATGAGAACTTGCCAAGAAATCAGTGGAAGTTAGCTGCTGACAATAGGGTCAGAAGAGTTAAGCTGTTAGTCAGTGACACAACACTAGACAACAAAGGCGCACGCACATCTCAGCCACATTATTTAGAGAGAGCCATACACAAACGGTACTATTACTGGAAGCAGAGTAAAGGCTCATTGAAACTTTTTTTTGTTTTTGTGTATTTGGTTTGTTTAAAGGGTTCCCAATGTTTAAAGGGTTCCTGATGTTTTAAATGGTTATGTTGAAAATCACATGTTATGTGATTGGTGGGAGTGTAAATGCAGCTGTAGCCTATAGAGGGCGCATGTTTATTTTTATATTTCATTTTATCTCTTGTGACGTATCACGTCCTGTCTCACGCTCTGACTTGCCGTAGTTTGAGCAGATCTGGCAGAACGCGTCCAGACATGTAGGAGAAGATAGTGCAGCAGATTTATGCACTTTATTTGTCAAAGCTGAAAGACTAAAGTACTAGAGTTTTGAAGATAACCCCTCCCATTGAGCTGCAAGCAGGCCAAAGTGGTTAGTAAAGTTTATTCACACTTTTCGTTTTGTTTTTGTAATTCTATTGACTGAATTGTATGAGTATTGACTGTTATTATTTCCTGCATTGTAGTTCTACGGTGGTGATGAACCTGATGCTATGATGCTAACTAGCTCCAGTTAGCCTGTTTCAAGAAAGTGCATCAATAAAAAGCCATCTGTAATTAAAGAACTCGGAGTCCTCGTCGTGCATCCATGGGCGGCACACTAATATACAATATACTATATAGTGCAAAGCAGAAATGGGATGAGGTACAATTTACAGTAAGGTGTAATGAGGTATGGGTTGTAGTGCAAATTCTTTACCAATAAATATAAAGTGTGTTTAGGTGTTCTAAAGTGTGTAAAGTGGGTGCTGCAGTGAGTTGTTTGTTTAAAGTGAGTGTGTGCGTGTGGATGTGTGTGCTGTGAGTGCATTTGATGGTTGTTACAGTGTTATTGTTCGTTGAGCATCCTGATGGCCTGGGGATAGAAGCTTCTTCTGAGTCTTTCTGTGCTTGCCATGAGACTCCGGTATCGCTTGCCTGACCGCAGCAGTTCAAAGAGGCAGTTGTTTGGGTGGCTGGAGTCTTTGATAATTCTCTTAGCCTTACCCTTACATAGGAGCAGAGTGATAACAAACAGGAGACTAAGCGGACAGTACAGACGAGGCGGACGGCCAGCCGACACAGGCACCATCTTGCTTCTTGATAGTTTGTTGTTGGAAAGTCAACGCATGCGGTAACCGCTAAAAGAATCACTTTAAAGGTCAACCTTCACGTTGTATTTTTGTTCAATAAACAATGTGGACTAGGCCAACAGTGACTTTCATGAAGAATGGAAAAAAAAAGTATTGAAATTGACCCAGTTTTAGCGTTTTTATCAAACATTTTGTCTGCCCAACACAATCACCACGCACATGCATATTTTAATCAATGGTTCATAACGTGCGTGTGTAATCGAAATGATCGTCACAACAGGTGCAGGGCACCAGGGGGCTCACCAGGGGGCGCTGAGAGTCACACACAGCTAGTGGCAGGCACTGATTATGCTTGCTACTACTAGCCGAATGAAAATGTATCTGTTTCACCTAACACTATTGCTCCGTGATTATAGCCACCCATCTCTAAAGCCACAACCACGTTACCATATTTGTAATAATGTAAATCATTGTGTCGTTGTACACATATTGTGTTTATAACGTTAGTAGCTAACATAGCTTAGCTTGGTAGCTATTGTGCTAACAAAATATCCCGACATCCGGCTCGCTGGCCGGCATGAACGGCCGACCCAAAATGGTTCTCTCCTCTCTGTACACCCCGTCCCCACGGGTACCCTGCCGGGGGGCCCATGGACGCGACAACGGCGACAATGGTGGCAGCCTGTAGGGTGTTCGAGCCCGTAAAGGCTAGTGGTACACGATAGCTATGAGCTAGCTATGAGCTAACGGCCGCCGCTGTTGTCGCGTCCACAAGCTCCTCCGCAGGACACCCGCGAGGACGGGGGCACACAAAGAGGAGAGAACCATAGGCTAACGTCAGTGTAGTGGTCCCGACTGTAGGCAGCAGGGACCATAGGCACTGGCAGGGACGGCGGAGCTATATAGGCTAACTGTGATGCACCGAGTGGGCCACCATTGAACTAGTACTATGACCCGGACGGGCAAGGCATTTCCTGAAGTGACGTCACGGCCGTGCTAGCTTTTAGATTCGGCTCATTAATATGCACCTGTAGTGACGTCGGCGTTTGATAAGCTTTTTTGATTCGCGCGTGCATGTTATTCGTGCATGGACCTTTTTAACTCTTTCAGAGTGGCATTTCCGGTGTCAAATGGAAAAAAATAAATAATGAAATTATATACCAATGATGTAAACTACCCATAATTGATCAGTAGGGTTTAACCTGGAGGTTGGGCTTTAAACAAAATGTCACTTAAAAATAGAAAGTCACTTTAAAGGAAGGAGGTACTGTATAGTATAGTTTAGATACATTAAGAGTTAAAATTGTAAATTGTATATTGTATAGTAGTGTATATAGGAACCAGTTTCTCAGGAACTTAGCATGTCTTTTTTTTACCATGCAGTCACTCATAGACATTGGATTACGGGAAATTTACCAACTGGATTACTCTCTGGATCAGCTCTCTGAACCACAACAATGGCCTGTTGAGATCTTGAGAACATCAGGACCAGACCTCGACCCAAGGAACAAAGGGACCAGGCGACGAGGAAGGAGAGCTGGAGTCCGTAACAGATTGAGAACCAGGCGACACCGAACGCCACTACCCAGTATATTGCTAGCCAATGTACAATCAATAGACAATAAACTGGATGACATCAGAGCAAGGATTCAATTCCAAAGAGACGTTAGAGATTGTAATGTTCTCTGCTTCATCGAGACGTGGCTGACGCCGGACGTTCCAGACCACGCCATCCAACCGGCCGAACACTTCTTCATTCACCGCAAGGATAGAACAGCAGAATCCGGAAAACAGCGTGGAGGTGGAATAGCCTTCATGTTGAACAACAATTGGAGCGATCCAGCCAACGTGAAGGAACTTTCGAACCACTGCTCCCCCAACCTGGAATATATATCCATCAAGTGTCGGCCTTTCTTCCTCCCGAGGGAGTTAACGTCGATCATCCTGGTCGGAGTGTATATTCCACCACAAGCAAACACAGGTGAAGCGCTCTCTAAGCTCCACAACGAGGTAAATAAACTCCAGGCAGCTAACGTTGATGCTGCTATTGTGGTTGTGGGTGATTTCAATAGCGCCAATCTGAGAAAGGTATTGCCGGACTTCTATCAGCATGTGACTTGTAACACCAGAGGCGGTAATATTTTAGACCACTGTTACTCGCAATTCAAGTGTGGATACAAGGCTCATTCTGCCAGTGGCTTCGGAAAATCTGATCATGCAGCCATCTTTCTTTCACCAAAATATAAACAAAGAATCAAGAGCGCCCCGACAGTCTCGTGAGAGGTGCAGAAACGGGATGTGGAGTCAGAGGAGACGCTACAGGCTGTGCTTGAGTGCAGACTGGAGTGTATTCCGTGACAACACAGATAACATTAATGACTACACGGAGACAGTGCTGGACTTTGTTCGTACTTTGGTGGAAGAAACAATCCCCACTACCATAATTAGAGTTTACCCAAATCAAAAGCCCTGGGTAGACAAATCCGTCTGTGAAGCTCTGAAAGCGCGCACCACAGCATATAACGCCGGGCTCGTGGCAGGCAACATGAATGACCACAAGGTGGCGCGACACAACGTAATAGAGGCAAAACGGCGCTACAGGAATAAAATTTTACTTCAGTTTGAACAGGCTGACTCCAGAGCTATGTGGCAGGGCCTCAAAACGATGACAGATTACAAAGGCACCTCCCTCAAACTGAACAGTGACATCTCCTTAGCAAATGATCTTAATACCTTCTATGCGAGGTTTGAGGCTGGGAATAACAACACCAGCCTACAAGCCACAGCAATGGGGGGGGGGGGGGGTCTGCTGATGGAGACTCAGTGTTCAGGGTAACAGAGCATGAGGTGAGGTGGACCTTTAAAAAAGTGAATATCAGGAAGGCAGCAGGACCGGACGGCATCCCCGGCCACGTCCTAAAAGTCTGTGCCGACCAACTGGCCCCGGTATTCACTGACATATATATATTTTTTTAAGATATTTTTTTGGCGTTTTTATCGCTTTATTTCTACTGGGCAGTCCAGTAGGGAGGGACAGAGGAGCAATGGGAGACAGAGTGGGGGGAAGACATTCGGCAAATAACGACGGGTTCGGGAGTCGAACCCGGGTCGGCCGTGTCGCGGCTGAGCGCGCTATGTGGTTCGCCACTGGGGCGCCCATTCACTGACATATTTAACCTGTCCTTAGAACAGGCTGTCATCCCCACCTGCCTGAAGAAGTCCACTATCATCCCTGTACCTAAAAAATCCAAGCCTGCTTGCCTCAACGACTACCACCCTGTAGCTCTCACCTCCATAGCCATGAAGTGCTTTGAGAAGCTAGTAAAGGGCTACATCTGCTCCTCCCTCCCCATCAACCTGGACCCCCTGCAATTTGCATACCGCCCCAACAGGTCCACGGAGGACGCCATAGCCCATGTGCTGCACACAGCAGCATCACACCTGGACAAGAGGCAGGGGAACTATGTGAGAATGCTATTCATCGACTACAGCTCAGCATTCAATACCATAGTCCCCTCCAAACTCATAGCCAAGCTCAGGGACCTGGGCTTGAACTATGACCTCTGCCAGTGGGTCTTGGACTTCCTGACGGGCAGACCCCAGGTGGTGAGAGCAGGCAACTGCACCTCCTCATCCATCACCCTCAACATAGGGGCGCCCCAGGGGTGTGTTCTGAGTCCCCTCCTCTACTCCCTGTACACACATTACTGTGTGGCTCAGCGGAACAACAACACAATCATCAAATTTGCTGACGACACAGTAGTGGTGGGCCTGATCTCTGCAAACGACGAGAGGGCCTACCTGGAAGAGGTCAAGGTCCTGGCGGGATGGTGCCAGGAGAACAGCCTCTCCCTGAACGTCAGCAAAACAAAGGAGATGATTGTGGACTTTAGGAGGTCGTGGGTCAGGGACTACAGCCCCCTCAGCATCGACGGGGCACCGGTTGAGAGAGTGAACAGTTTTAAGTACCTCGGAGCCCACATATCCGAGGACTTGACATGGACCACACACATTGACAGTGTTGTGAAGAAGGCACGACAACGCCTCTACTTCCTCAGGCGCCTAAGGAAGTTCCAAGTCAGTCAGAAGATCCTTAAGAACTTCTACTCATGTACAATAGAGAGCATCCTGACTGGCAATATCACCTCCTGGTTTGGGAATAGCACCGCACAAGACCGAAGCAGACTACAGAGAGTGGCACGTTCAGCCGAACGCACAATTGGAGGGGGGCTTCCCACTCTCCAGAACATTTACAACAAGCGGTGCAGGGGGAAGGCTAAGAGAATCATCAAGGACTCCAGCCACCCAAACAACTGCCTCTTTGAACTGCTGCGGTCAGGCAAGCGATACCGGAGTCTCATGGCAAGCACAGAAAGACTCAGAAGAAGCTTCTATCCCCAGGCCATCAGGCTGCTCAACAAACAATAACACTATGCAACAACCATCAAATGCACACAGCACACACATCCACACGCACACACTCACTTTAAACAAACAACACACTGCAGCACCCACTCTCCACACTTTAGAACACCTAAACACACTTTATATTTATTGGTAAAGGATTTGCACTACAACCCATACCTCAGTACACCTTTCTGTAAATTGTACCTCATCCCATTTCTGCTTTGCACTATATAGTATTGTATATTAGTATATTGCATAGTATATTGTATGGTAACTCAGTTACTTCTATTCTGCATCAAACATTGTACATATGTATATACTGAACACTGTGACTTCTATTTTTATTTCTATTTTTACATGCTATACTATTTTATTTCATACTTATCTTGTCTAGCACAGTCTCTGGAGCGTAACAGTAAGAAGCATTTTGTATAAAAGTATTCTGTACTGTATGACAACTATTAAAGAAACTTGAAACTTGAAACTTGTGTCTTACCTATTTTATTTTTTTCTATGCCTATATTTATTATTGTATACACATTATTGTACCCACATTTCACTGTATGCCCTGGTATGTATGTGACAAATAAACCTCTTGATTCTTGATTCTACTACTACTGCTGCTGATGCTGCTAGTACTACTACCACTACTACTACTGCTGCTGCTGCTGCTACTACTACTGTTGATACTGCTACTACGGTAGCACTTTATAATAACACCCTGTTATAATACATTTATAAGGTATTTGTAGATAATGAACTAATCATGAACAAACCATTTATATACATTCATAAATTATTATTAAATCATTTATAACTATATTTGTATACCATTTACAAAGTATTTATAACGCATTAGTGGATAATGAACTAATCATGAACAAACCATTTATATACATTCATAAATTATTATTAAATCATTTATAACTATATTTGTATAACATTTACAGATTAGTTCTACATTATTTATAACTCATTATCAACATTGTTTGTACTTGATTTGTTCATCATTAAATAATGTTGTTTAATGTGTAGTAACACATTTGTAGATGCTTTGAAAAATGGATATGAAAAAACGACTATACTCTATCTCCATTTATTTTTCATGTTCAACAAATGATTTGTTAAGACATTCATAAAACATCTATAAATCATTTGCAGATGCTATCGTGGGGCCAATCTAAAGTGAAGCCTATTCATCATTAACAAGTGTCTAATACAGTTAATTATTTGTTTACTTTTTCATCACATGTTACAAATGTTGTAGGCAGCTTTCGGATACACCCTTCTTTGTGACATCAAACAGTGACAGAATTAGGACTAAAGATAAATGCAATTTTATTAACATATAAAATACATGTGCATGACATATAGTGTAACGTGGGGGGCACTAGGACCCAGGAGTACCCTGGCCAGGTATTGAAGAGTATCTAGAGAGGAAGTATCACGCGAGCGAGACTTGACGTCACGTGTGTTGCTGTCTGTTTGAATGGAAGCACAAGTTATCCGTGCTGCTCCTGCCCCACGCTTTTAATAAGGTATGAGCAGGTTAAACACCTTTTTTTGTTGGTAAATCTATTCCATCATTTCCGACCTACAAACAACTCTTATGTTGTGTAGACGTTCGTGTAGATGTGGTGGCCGGTGAGGTGGGCCACGGCAAAACACCCCAGTGGCACGCCAGATGTGCCGAGTGCCCTGCATACGGTAAAAAGTGTCGGAAGTGTGGCCGCCAGAATCACCTCGAGAGGGCCTGCCTGGGTGGCCGATCGACTAGGCCCCCATCCGAGGAGACCAACTGGACGTGTGACGATCAGACATCGTTGAGCTATGCACAGTCAGCACAGATGGCGAGTTACGCACACTTCCCCTTGCTCACCACCTGTATGATGACATGTGCGACAAGTGGATAAAACGTGTGTCCAGCCCGCAGCCATATCAACCTCACTCTCACCACCGAGCACGAGGATTACAAGGCTCTGGGTTTTGACCTCCTCAAACGCACCCGTGCAGTGTCCCTGCCTGCCAAGGCCGATACGGGATGCCAAAGCTGCCTGATGTGCATTAAAGTCGCTCAACAAATGGGCCTAAGCACAGAGGACCTCATCCCCGTATCCATGACCATGAAGGCTGTGAACAATAAGGGAATTCGGATCCTCGGAGCTGTGGTAGTCAGATTCGCCGGCAACAGTGGTGACGCGCCAAATCGTGTATGTGACAGACACTTCAGACCGCATATTTCTCTCCCGTGCAGCATGTGTGGACCTGGGAATGATCTCCGCCCAGTTCCCAACACTCGGAGAGGTGAATCTGGCGACCTCAGAAATGTGTGACTGCCCGCGGCCTGCAGAGCCGCCGACCAGGCCGACCACGCTCCCCTTGTTGGCGATCGAGGGTAACAGGAAGGCGTTACAGAGACACTTATTAGAACTGTACGCCCAGAGCACATTTAATACGTGCCCCCACCAGACACTACCAAAAATGACCGGCCCACCACTCCGCCTCATGCTTAATGAGGATGCGACACCGGTTGCCTGTCACACCCCCATCCCTGTGGCCCTACACTGGCAAGAGGAGGTAAAGGCAGACCTCGACCAGGACGTCCGCCTCGGCGTGTTGGAGGAAGTACCTATCGGTACACCGGTGACGTGGTGTCAACGCATGGTGATCTGCGCGAAGAAGACCGTGCCACACTGTCGACTTCCAGGCCCTGAACAGCTATGCACTCCGCAAGATCCACCACACCCAATCTCCATTCCACCAAGCGAGATGTGTGCTTAACGGGAAACTCAAGACTGTGTTCGAAGCCTGGAACGGTTACCACAGCATCCCACTACACAAGGACGATCGCCACAAGACAACGTTCATAACTCCATGGGGGCGCTACCGGCACCTGTCGGCCCCACAGGGGTACATGGCATCGGGGGACGGTTACTCGCGTCGGTACGACGAGGTTGTCGCGGACATAGGCAACAAAACTATGTGCATAGACGACACGCTACTATGGTCGGACACGATCGAGGAGAGCTACTTCCAGGCGGTCCAATGGCTGGACATATGCGGCCGGAATGGAATAATCCTCAACCCAGAGAAGTTTGTCTTTAGCGCACCCACGGTGGACTTCGCATGCTTCACAATCACCATGACTGCTGTGCAACCACGCAGTCGCTACCTGGAGGCGATACATGACTTCCCACAACCACGTAACGTCAGATTGTGGTTCGGGCTGGTCAACCAGGTGGCCTATGCCTTCAGCATGGCCGAACGTATGCAGCCATTCCGGAGGCTCCTGAAGAGTGGAGAATGCTTTGAGTGGTCCACGGAGTTGGAAGAGATATTCCGTGAGTCAAAGGATGTGAGCATCCAAGAAATTGAGCGTGGTGTCCGCATCTTTGACAAAACCAAGCCAAAATGCATCACCACGGACTGGTCAAAGGAGGGCATTGGATTCTGGTTATTCCAGAAACACTGCAGATGTACGCCAGTCAGACCCTTCTGCTGCACCGATGGTTGGAAGATAACCCTGGTTGGCAGCAGATTTGCGCATGTGGCAGAGTCCAGATACGCGCCCATAGAGGGCGAGGCTCTCGCAGTCGCAGATGCATTGGACAAGGCATGCTACTTTGTGTTGGGATGCGAGGACTTGATCCTAGCGGTAGACCATAAGCCGCTGCTGAGACTCCTTGCAGACAGGGCGCTCGATGACATACCGAACCCCCGCCTCCGGAACCTCAAGGAGAAGACCTTCCGTTATCGCTTCCGCATTGTGCATGAGGAACAAGGCGGCACCACACGCACCACACGGCCATCACTTATGGACCTTCCGGATGACAACGCCGTAGTGGCCCACCTCCCACCCAGTACGCACACATGGCGCGACCCCGGTCAGTCGCCTTTGGTTTAGCTCCGCGACGATTGTGCACATTTTTAGCTATTATGTTTGTTTTTTCTACTTTTTTTATTAAAACATCACTGGCGGGTACGTCATACGACCGCCAGACACTTATGGACCTAAACTCCGGACTCAAAGAGGAGTTTGGAGACACTTTATGCCCAGAATGGCTAACAGAAATCAAGCGGGAGAACGGCAACAAAGGAAACGGCAGGAAGAGGCATAGAGGAAGACGAGGAGGTATCAGGCTTAGATTAAAAAGATCTGCTTACCGTCCAGCAATTCCATCCATCTTTCTGGTGAATGCACGTTCGTTGGAGGGAAGGATGGATGACTTGAGAGCGAGGGTCCGATTCCAACGGGAGATGAGAGACGTTAACATCATGTGTTTCACGGAGACATGGCTCAAGCCAGCGACTCCGGACAACAGCGTCTCTCCATCGGACAACTTCACCGTCCTGAGAGCAGACCGCACGGCAGCCTCTGGGAAGAGCATCGGAGGTGGGGTCTGCATCCTCACGAACAATCTCTGAGTTAATCCCAAGAAAGTACATGTCCTCTCAAGTTCATGCTCCCCAGATATGGAACATCTCTCAATCCTGTGCCGTCCGTTCCACCTCCCCCGTGAGTTTACCGCGGTCATCATGTCCGTCGTATATATCCCCCCACAGGCAAATACTGGCAAAGCGCTGGTGGAATTACACGACCACCTCAACAGACAACAGATCAAGCATCCGGATGCGGCGATGATAGTGGCTGGTGATTTCAACCAGGCGAATCTGAAGAAAGTGATGCCGTCCTTTTTTCAGCACATCGCCTGCTCCACGAGGGGGAGGAACACACTCGACCATTGTTACACCCCGTTCAGAGCCAGCTACAAAGCTGTAGCGGCTCCGCCATTGATGGGTGCTGCAAGCGTGAGCGATCACGACTCCATTTGATTATTCCCTGCATACAAACAAAGATCACGTGACGCCGTCGTGTCACGTGAGACAAAAAAGTGGTCTGATGAATCAGAGGCCACGCTCCAGGATGCGCTCGCAGACACGGACTGGGATATGTTTCAAGGCAGCGCCAGTGACGTCAGCGAGTACGCTGATACCGTTGTGAGCTACATATCAACACTCGCTGATAGTATTGTGCCCACGAAAATGGTGCGGGTTTTCCCAAACCAGAAACCGTGGGTGGACAGCACTATTAGAGCAGCCCTGAACTCTCGCACCACGGCTTATAACCGGGGCAGAGAGTCAGGAAACATGGAAGAGTACAAGGCTTCAGTCTACACTCTGCGCAAGGCTGTTAAACTTGCTAAGAGGACATATGCTGATAAACTGGAGACACAAATGGCACAAAACGACACAAGAGGCTTGTGGCGGGGACTGAAGACAATAACTGACTACAAAGTCAGCGCCCCCTCAACAAACTCAACTCCTTCTATGCTCGGTTTGGTGTAGACAGTGGCACTGCTGGCTCGCCGGCTAGTGACGTCACTGGCGCGCCGGCTGTTGTGGAGGGGGGGGGGCAACCGCGGGGGGGCGGGGACGCTCTCTCGTTGTCGGAACACAGTGTGAGAAGAATGTTTATGCAGGTGAACACCAGGAAGGCTGCTGGCCCAGATGGTATAACAGGACGCATACTTAAGTCCTGTGCCAACCAGCTTGCCCCGGTGTTCACCACCATATTTAATCAATCCCTGGCGGAGTCAGTGGTCCCTGCCTGCTTCAAGATGTCTACCATCATCCCTGTACCGAAGAAACCCTCCCCAACATGTCCAAATGACTACAGACCGGTGGCACTCACCTCTGTGGTCATGAAATGTTTCGAGAGGCTGGTCAAGGACCACATTTGTGCCTCCCTCCCCAGTGATATGGACCCTATGCAATTTGCATACAGGACAAACAGGTCCACTGACGACGCGGTCTCCCAGGTACTGCACAGCACTCACTCCCACCTTGCCCGTCAGAAGGGGGGCTATGTGAGACTGTTGTTCATTGACTACAGCTCAGCATTCAACACCATAGTCCCCACCAGACTGGTGGACAAGCTGATCGAGCTGGGTCTGAGCTCCGCCCTGAGCGCCTGGGTACTGGACTTTCTGAGTGAAAGACCCCAGGCGGTCAGGGTGGGGGGTCAGACCTCCAACACCATCACCCTGAGCATCGGGTCCCCCCAGGGCTGTGTTCTAAGCCCCCTGCTGTACTCACTCTACACACACGATTGTGTGGCCAAGTTCAGCTCCAACTCCATAGTGAAGTTCGCAGACGACACGGTGGTGGTGGGGCTGATCTCGGACAACGACGAGAAGGCCTACCGGGAGGAGGTTGAGGTACTGGAACGCTGGTGCCAGGACAACAGCCTGCTCCTGAACATTGGTAAAACCAAGGAGCTGATCGTGGATTATAGGAGAGGACAGCAGGAGACACACACACCACTGATGATTAACGGGGCTACCGTGGACAGGGTGAGCAGCTTTAAGTACCTGGGGGTCCACATCTCAGAGGATCTGACATGGTCAACACACATAGACACAGTAGTAAAGAAAGCGAAGCAGCGCCTCTACCACCTGAGACAGTTAAGGAAGTTCAGAGTATCGGGGAAGATACTCCAGTCCTTCTACTCAGGAGCTGTAGAGAGCATCTTGACCGGAAACATCACTGCCTGGTATGGAAACAGCACGGCACAGGACAAGAAGGCCCTACAGAGAGTGGTGCGCTCAGCCGAGCGTACCACGGGTATTGCGCTACCTCCCCTGCAGGCTCTATACAACAAGAGGTGCAAATCCAGAGCCTGCAGGATAATGAAAGACCCCCACCACCCCAATAACAGCCTGTTCCAGCTGCTGAGGTCAGGCAGACGCCTGCGAACCCCAGCTACTAGGACGGAGAGGCTTAGGCTCAGCTTCTTCCCCCAGGCCATCAGAGCCTTGAACAATGAACATTGAGTGCCACAGAACACTGAACTATCCACACACAAGCACACATGAGCACACACACGACACGCACGCTGTGCACGCTCACACACTAGCAGCCACTTTAACACTTTAACAAGAGCGGGGACACACTCAAGCCACACACACGCACACTTATGGCCAAGAGGAAAGGCCACTTTAAATTAGTATAACAACAGGAACAGTGTATTGCACTACTAAAGCTACCTAGCATGTCCTATATGCTCTGTAAATAACTATGTACAGATACCGAGATGTCACACCATGTTACCTGTTACCTGTTTATTGCACAATGTTTTTTTTTTTATTGGATTCTATTATATGTTGTACCACTGTATTGCACATCGTCGCGGGCAAGACCACCCGCATTTCATTGTATACTTATATATATGCCGTGACAAATAAAACTCTTAACTTGACTTGACTTGATGTACTGTCTTTTCTACGCCAGACCGAGCCAGGGAATGACGACGACACTGAGGAGGACGACCTGGCATGGTGCGCTGTGGGCCTCGAATCATTGCGGTCAGTGACATGGGATCGCGTCAGTGAGGCCACCAGCAGCGACGGTGAGATGCGCACTCTCGAGGAAATGGTGATGGACGGCATCCCCGACTCGAAGTTCGAAATGCCGAAGACGATCCGTGACTTCCACCAGTACCGTGAGAACATCACATCAACTGACGGGGTGGTCCTGTACAAGGACAGCGTAATTATACCACCCTCACTCCGCAGAGAAGTGCTGAGCGCCCTACACGCTGCCCACCAGGGCGTATCGATGATGACTGCCCGCGCAGAATCCTCCGTGTTCTGGCCAGGCATGTCGGCCGACATCAGCGGCACTCGGAGGATCTGCGAGCACTGCCACCGGATGGCACCTTCACAGCCTGGAGCGCCGCCAACCCCGCCTATCCCAGCTGTTTACCCCTTGCAGGCGGTGTGTTCAGACTTTTTTATGCACAGGGGCGTGCACTACCTCGTGACGGTGGACCGGTACTCAAACTGGCCGATCATCTCGAAGTTGACGGGGGCGCAGCCGAGCTCATAAATCACCTACGTCGGGCCTTCGTGACGTACGGGATGCCAGAAGATCTCGCATCGGACGGGGGCCCAGAGTTCACCTCCACTGAGACCAGATCATTTCTATACAGATGGGGCGTACACCACCGCCTCTCATCTGTGGCCTTCCCCCACAGCAACTGCTGCGCTGAGGTTGGGGTGAAGACAATGAAACACCTTATCACCGACAACACCTGCCCAAAGGGGGAGCTTGACACAGATGCTGTGCAGAGAGCGATCCTGCAATATCGTAACACACCTGACCCTGACACAAAGATATCTCCGGCAATGTGTTTCTTAGGCCGCCCGATACGTGACTTCATCCCGGTTGCACCTGGGAAGTACAGACCACACAAGACCTGGCGTGAGACACTGACGGCAAGGGAGGAGGCCCTCCTGCAAATGCCACATCCGCACAGCTGATGCCTGGGCGGAGCACACAAAACGCCTCCCGCCACTCATGGTAGGGGACATGGTCCGTGTACAGAACCAGACAGGGCCCTACCCCAACAAATGGGACAGGACAGGCAGTGTTGTGGAGGTACGCCAGCATGACCAATGGCAATACGTGGTCAAGATCGACGGCTCGGGCAGAGTCACACTTCGGAACAGGAGGTTCCTGCACAAGTTCAGCCCTGTTCGCAACAACCTTCCGCCTCCTCGATCAATTTACGATGACCTGGCGACCGGTGTCACCGTACCAGCACTCGTTGTGACACCACGTCTGCCTGACCTCTACTGCGACCCTGTGACCCCCACATCGCCACCGGTACTCACGTTGGCGAGCCAACCCCGGTGTGGGACGCCGCCCGCTTCACACATGATCCTTCGGGTGTCACCACCGACCCCTTTGGACCCGGGAGCCGATCCCCTACCGTTTCTTTTTTTCTTTTCAGCCTTTACACATCGGTATGTTAAAGACTCTGGGGGAGATAGAGAATATGCTACTGTATTACAGCGCCTCTATAATAGACAGCCCTGCACAGTAGCGCAGCGACCGGAACAGGAAGCTGAGACGCTATTTGTAAATACACCCGCAGTCGTCCAAGACTTGTTTGTATATTGTCATCGTCCCTTATTAAACTGGATGGAACAAATGGAATATCATTCTTATTTAGCTAGCCTGTTAAGCCTTAAGGTCCCCCTATAGGGGGACCCTGCTTTTCTTTATCATAGATTTATCAATAGACCGTATTAGATCCCCAATTATCATATCATGGGGTATCATTGGAAAGCCACACTCATTGGCTAAAACCCTGTGCAAAGATTGATGATTGACGGAGCTAGAGCCCCGGGAGTCGGGGGTGGTAATGTGTACTTTTGCGTACTTTGGGGCACGCCTCACATATCGGCATGTAACTCGAGAACCGCTGAACGGATTTTGTCACCTGAAAGGGCAATCGACAGGCAACAAATAGGGCTTTAATTCTATCTATATATTGTATTAAAAGAAATGCACACCCGAGCCACTAGAGGTCGGCAAAGAAACGTCCACATGTGGGCCCTTGGATGTTAAGAGGTTAATGTTTTTAAATGTATTTTTTGTAGCCAAGAGTAAAGACCATAAACCTATCAAAAACAGTAGTCAAAGTGTATATTTAAATCTTTACCGATGTTTTATACGATTTATCGGAAATACGAATTTATCGGAAAATGCTAATTATCGTAAAAACCGCAAGGAAATGACTAAATCCAGATTCAACCCTGCCATTGGAAAGAGGAGCATTTTCCCTATCCATAGATGTATGATTTGGCCATAATAAGGTCAAGGTCAAGTTCAAGGTCAAATATGAATTTATAATTAAAATCGATTATCATTAATTACTGTATCTACAAATCCTTCTGTTTAATCATCTTCCCGCGGTTCATTTGCTTAGATTTTTTTTTACACATGATCTCAATAAGGTGGTGAATGAGCTCAGTGAGCATTTTCTCGTGCCCCACAGAATTAACATGATCAAAGATGCAAAACGGTGTTGCAATACGATGAAAAATTTTGGAGAAATTTACATTATAAAAAAGATGGCAGAATTCAGTACTGCATCTACAAAACCTTCTGTTTAACACTTTGGCTGCCTAAGGTTAAATTCATGATATACCATAGATTACCAGCGCTATTTGTCTATGGAGAAAGTCCCCTTCTTTGCAGGGCTATAACTTTTTAAATTCTATTGCTACATTGCCATTATTAGGGCCCATTCAAAGTCCTATATGTATTGTTCATTGTGTAGCAACGTTAAACTTTTTCATTCACATATTCATAGTAAAGTATGGTCTAATGTATAAGTATGTTTTCATCTCTTTCTGCAGCTTTCTCCAGAACGTGATATATAGCCCCAAATGCATTATATTGATGATGAAATACAGTTTGATGGCAATCAGCGCGATATAAAAAATTCCAACTAGACGTACTTCTAGAAGTTACTACACGTCATCTGATGTTGACCGGATGGGCGAGGGGGCGTTTATAATTCCGTGGGCAGCGTTATACCAATCATCTAATGTGGGTCAAATGTTGATAATAGCAGTTAGTATCGAAGACGGTAATGTTACACGCTGAAACTCACCCCAGTCTCCGCGCGCCGTTGGGCGATCATCGTAGAGTAGAAATCTTATCATTATGGGATATATTTTTACCCGGTCCATCTCCAGCTTGTATAATGGTATATACGTCCAAATCATGTTGTTTATCGAGTTATTGCCAATCGATCACCGTGTAGCGTGACGAGCCAGAGTCCCATGACCTATAGCGAGTGCCTGGAAGTACTACGGACGTCTAGCAAAACCTCTATGCCACATCCTGTTTGGCGATTGCGCCGATCGGCCACCAGATGGCGCTCCTGAACCGCCAGAGAGCTCAGTGGGTCCTGCTGGTGGATCTCAGGCCAGCGGAGGGGACATATGAATCCGATCGCAGATTTTTGAAATATTGATATAAGGACGACGTAACGCGTCCTCCGGCAACTTTAGCATGGCCAGCAAAGACGTCTAAAGACGGTTCCCGGCAGCCAAAGTGTTAATCATCTTCCCTTTATTCATTTGCTTAGATTTTTCAGGTCTGGTCAATTTTAGCATGGTGTTATTCAGTCAAAGATAATTATAATTTTTTTTAAATAGAATTGATATTCTCTTTTGGTTCATTACAATTTACTCAGCCTAGTAACAGACACAATATTTCCGACACTGGAAATACATACCCCCAGGTCCCTAGATGTTCCTAGATACCAAGAACATGCAAATTTACCTTGCAGAAGTGGAGCAATCTTCAATTTACTTAGGCATGTACCTTTAGGCGAAATATTCCTACAGCTAGTACTACCACTACCACTCCTGCTGATACTACTATTACTGCTGCTGCCATGGCCGCCTAGTTATAGTTGAAAGTGGGGGTGCAATTTTTTTTTTTTTTTTGAGGCACGACCCCCTCCACGGCAGATTTTTTTGAATTTAATGAACCTGTACGTGCAATTTCCTGCAATATAGAGCCTTCAATCTTGACCAATAAAGCTGCTCTTTTCACTATAAAACTCAGTTTATATTGCAGTATGATAGCCAATTACTATAATAATAATATATTAATATATATATATACTGTATATATACTGTATATTGATTTTTCGCTCATTTATTTTTATTAAATCAATCTCCTTTCAAATAGGCCAAGTTTTTAATAAGAAAGAGAAAAAAAGATATATTTCCATTACCTGTAACTCTTGTGTCTCTTTCTCTCCTTCTCTGCCTCCTCCCCGAGTCTGCAATGCACAGTCATGACATCGATCTCCAAAAAGGCCCCTCGTCACTAGAGGCCCACGGGCCGCGGCCGTCGTTAATCCGGCCCTGCTCGTCTGCCATATAGATGGCGAACGTATTTTGCAAACGAAGTCATGTCATCCAACTGACACCACATATCTAGATAATATGACAACGTTAGCTAGCGGCTAGCACTAAAGCTAACGCCAACCAGGGGGAAACGTTGTTATTATTTATTATTATTATTATTAGAGGATTTACGGTATGACCAGATGGCATTTCGGGACGTGAAACACTTTTATTGTATTGCGTGGTAGAAGTTCTACCACTCAATAGTAAAGACATGTCTAACATAATCTTTAGCAATTTACTGGAAAATCCTGCCACCGATAAGAGACTCTGTCGCCTGTGACACACACAAGCACTCAGCCTGTACTGGCTGCAGCAGCATGCACGCTACTGACTGCTGGGGGAGGGACCGTGGTATGCAGTGGATCAAACCATTCAAATGTGGAGGGCAGGGGGGGACAGAATCTTTGGAAACTTAAAAACTCGCTATTAAGTGTCATTGCGTATTATTAATTTGATTGAAATTACGTAGTTATGGTTAGATTTATATATTGGGGGGGGATATATCATATTTTTCATATGATCAAAAAGTGGTGGAGCAAGAGCATACCTTTGCATGTTCAATAGTGGTAGAGCAGATGCTTTGAGTGCTCCATTGCGCAGGCGTCTATGACTACTGTTGTGAAGGGCCAGATTAAACTGAGAATATATATTTATCGTTTGATATACTTTGTATATTATTTATATATATACACGGAATATCCCTTTACCTGCGTTCAGACCAGAGTAATATTCGCTCTCCTATTGGACAGCGCCCCCAGGCGCCAGCGCGCAAGCCCCCAACGGCAAGTTCAAAGACAACTGCAGGCATGTCAGAACATGCCCGGAGTCAGCGTAGTAATACGAGACAAGGACTGAGGTTGGGACTAGATATTCACTTAAGTATATATATTGGCGCAGGTGTAAACAGCAGTAGTTCATCAGTTCGTCTAAGTAGCTGTTTCATCAAGTTCGGTGATACAGTGAAGTGAGCAACCTTGCGTCTAAACAGAGCATTGAGAACCGCGTGCGAATAGAATGGTAAAAGTGTCAGAATGTAATGAAGTAACGTTGAGTTCGACTTAATCTAATGTGAAGTAAATAGTCGATCATTTATTGTATATCGTGCAGCCACAGTTCTTTCGTGTGTAGCATTACCCAGCGGTTCGTCGTGTCTTTAGCTAGTGCACTTAACCAGGCTGTGTGGCCTAAATACGTCGCCCACACCCGAGGAGTCCTAGGCGGAGAACCGTTGGACATGTACACAGGAGAATCGGCGTTGGCGATTGCAGAACCATTCCTGGTTGGATTATATTGATTTGGGACGTGACCACCGGAGAAGAGTATCGTTGATTTCCACTATCGTTTGGGATTCAACCTCGTGAGGATTACAACTCGGGCCTGCCTCGTGGACGGGGCTGGCTAGCTGTCATCAATGCTGTCGGGCATTTTGGATTACAATTATTGCTTTTGCTGCTGATCAAGGGAGTTTACAAGAACCGACTCCTGTACCTGGAGTCTCTTTATTCCTCGTTGAATCAGACGGAGTACCCGAACATTCCTCTACCCTCCAGGCCTTACACCCCGGAGGGAACCCATTGTCTCCAGTCGGTACCAGTGTTGCCCTATATAATTGCTACTATACAACAGGTGGCGTCAGCTTAGACCCATCATAGGATTCCTGCTATTCTTAGTGACTTATGCTCTTGACTGACTTTACGTATATTCTTCGCCATACAAGCGCGACCCTAATTCTCATTCTGTAACCTAACGTTGCCTAATAATAATAAATTACCCTCCAATACTATTTCTGTGTCAATGCCGTGTTCTTGTGGTGTTCACCATCTATATTTGATGTACTGTCTGGCCAGTAATTAAAGTACATTGTTGTAACTTAATAGGCCAGGTTAATGATTATGAGTTATATTACATATATGTTAATATCGATTATTGTTTACCTTTGAAAGAAGAAGTGGAAGTGGAAGAGTGTTTGTTTATTCTAGTCAGAGATACTATTATTTACATTAGTCACCACAAGAAATACAAGTCCCAGGATGCATTGCACCTGCTACCAGCTGCGTCCTTTTAGGTGATTGACAGAGAGCGTTTTATGAATGAACCTGATGAGAACTCAACTGTAATGTAACGTGCGCTGAAGATTCTATATAAAGTACAACCTATTGGAATCCGACGTATTGGACAATCTATTCTTTTGGACAGTAGTTATTCTACATTTTTGGTGCCGAAACCAGGGAACTTTAGATCATTTGGATAGAACGATAGAATGGATGAAACAGAACGTCGGAGTGAAATAGAGAGACAGAAACGGAAGCGCGGTGCCATCAGAGGTGGTACTACACGTATTTTAAATCAGATTGACGCTGAGATTGGAAATGAGGCTCCGAGTGTTGAAGACTTGACAACTATGTTGGATGTACTGGCATCAAAGGAGGACAGTTTGCTTGAAATAAACCGGGAAATAGAGCAGCTAACTTTGATGGATGATTTGGACGCGGAGATTGAATCATCGGAGACGTACAAGGAGCGCATCATTATCCAACGGAGCCGCGCACAACGGGTAATAAGGAACCAAAAGGAACTGACAGCAGAGGCCCGGCGGGTGAGTGATACTGAAGCAAGATCACAGAGACAGTCAGTAAAGCTACCAAGATTGGTCATTGAGAAATATAATGGAGATGTCAGTAAATGGCAGGAATTCTGGAGCCAGTATGAAACTGCTATTCACAATAATGATGGACTGTGTAAAAGAGAGAAGTTTACTTACCTGAAAACCTATCTCACTGGACCAGCTGCAAAGGCAATAGCAGGACTGACATTAACAGATGATAACTATGACAATGCGGTCACTTTATTACAAAATAGATTTGGAAGGAAAGATCTACTGATCAGTGCTCACATGTCAAAACTACTGAATCTTACTCCTGTGAAGAAAGCCTCTGATGTGAATGCATTGAGGCAGCTATATGATGAATGTGAAATTCAAATGAGGAGCTTGGAGTCACTGGGTGTAGTGTCAGAAACCTACGGGAGCCTGCTATGCCCAATTTTACTGCAGATGATTCCAGATAGCATAGCTCTTGAATATAGTCGTCAGAGGGGGGTAGATGATGAATGGAAAGTTTCTGAAATAGTCACATTCCTACAGAGGGAGGTTCAGAGCAGAGAAAGAGCACTGCAAATGACAACAACATCCAACCATCAGAAAGAAGAGAGCAAGCCATGGAAACAGGCCTACTCATTCAGCGAAGTGAGACCAAAAAGACCCAGCATGCAATCTACTGCTACACTGCATACAGCCAGCCAGGTGTACAACTGTTTGTTCTGTGACAGTGCTGATCACAAAGCAGAACATTGCCCAGACAACAACGTTATTGAACGTAAAGACAGACTAATGCGAATGGGAAGATGTTTTGTGTGTTTAGGACAGAAACACATAGCCAAATTCTGTAAAAAGCAGGTCTCCTGTGCAACCTGTGGAAGAAGACATCACATTGCTGTGTGCACTGGCAAGAAAAGTGAGGAGCAGAAACCCCCTGTTTCGGAAGAGGCTGTTGTTTCCTCAGTCATTCCTCATTCAGTGAAGATGAAACCAGATGGACAGAACACTGTGCTGTTACAAACTGCCAAGGCATGGGTGGAAGGCCCAGGAGGCAGGGTAATAGCTCATTGCTTACTAGATGGAGGGAGTCAGAGGAGCTTCATCCATGGAAACCTTGTGAAGAGCCTGAAGTTACCAGTAATGAGACAAGAGAAACTCACTCTTCACACGTTTGGATCCTCTGTCCCTACAATGTCACAGTACAACACAGTGAAGGTCACCTTGAGGAATGTCTGGGACACCGAGCAAAAAATCGAAATAGAGGCTATAGAGACCCCACAGGTGTGCTCAGCAGTGATGAAGGTGCCTGGTGACCAGGTTCAACATGAGCTCAAGAAAAAGGGTCTGAGACTGGCAGACTTCCCAGGAAATGAAAGTGATCCAGAGCTCTCCATCCTGATAGGAGCAGACTATTATTGGCAAATAGTATCAGGCAAAGTGGAGAGGCTGACAGAGACTTTGGTTGCGGTGGAGAGCACCTTTGGATGGTCTGTGCAGGGGCCTGTGTCCATGTCAAGTGTAGCTGAGGCAGCATGCATGCTCATCCCCATGGATGAAGACACACTTGTCTCCAATCAACTAAAGGCATTCTGGGAAATTGAGTCTCTGGGTATAACAGGCGAGAAAACACAGAACCCAGCAGAAGAAGAAGCTCAACAGATGTTCGAGAGAACAACAACCTTTAAAGATGGGCGATACCAAGTGGAGTTGCCATGGAAGGCAGAAAGAACAGAACTCCAAGACAACTACAGAATCGCTAAGAAAAGGTTTGATGGTCTGAAGAAAAGACTAAAGAAAGATGTTACCTTTTACAGCAGGTATCATGAAGTAGTGGAGGACTATTTACAACAGAACATAGCAGAGGACGTGCCGGAGGATGATGCAAGGACAGACAGTGTGAAATACTACTTACCTCACCACGCAGTACTGAGAGAGGACAAGGTGACGACGAAACTGAGAGTAGTGTTTGATGCTTCATCTCATGAAAATGGCCATCCATCCCTCAATGACTGCTTATTCACAGGACCCAACCTGAACCCAGACCTCCTCAACGTCCTGATTAAGTTCAGGCAACATGCGATCGCCTTCATGGCAGACATCAAGAAGGCCTTCCTGCAAATATCCCTCGCAGAAAGGGACAGAGATGCCGTGAGGTTCTTGTGGCTCACTGGCCCACCAAAGGGAGAAGAGGAGGAAGAGCCACGAGTGTTAAGGATGACCAGAGTGGTCTTTGGTGCTTCCCCAAGTCCATTCTTACTCGCTGCTACAATCAGGAAACACCTGAAACAGTATGAGACAGAACATCCATCCGTTGTAGAGACATTGAGAGAATCACTTTATGTCGATGATTTTATTGCAAGTTCACACAACGTTGAAGAAGCTTACACTGTGACGACAACTGCTAAACAAATGCTGTTGACCGCAGGCATGGACCTCTGCAAGTGGATGACAAACTCTCCTGAATTGATGGAAAAATGGGAGAAGAGCAAAACTGACCTCACGGTGGCGCCAGAGACACACGGAGCGGTACTGAAAGTGCTCGGCTTGGTATGGAGGCCAGAAACTGATGACTTCACCTTTGACTTAATGCCACTGGTGAGCATTCTAAAACAGAAGGAGAACACAAAGAGAAGTGTTCTGCAATCGTCTGCACGCATTTATGACCCCCTTGGGTTCCTGACTCCTTTCACAGTCAGAGTCAAGTGCATGTTCCAAGAAATGTGGGAGAGAGGACTCTCCTGGGATGAGGAGCTACCACCTGATCTGACTCGAGAATGGCAACAGTGGTGTTCGGAGCTCCCCCAGCTACACCAGCTCGCTATCCCAAGATGGTACAGAATAGACCTGCAGACAGAGAACAGCCACCTCCTGAAACTACATGTGTTCTGTGACGCCAGTGAAAGGGCTTACAGTGCTGTGGCCTACCTGCAGGGCAAAAACCAAGATGGAGAACTTAGAACGAGCTTAGTGGCATCCAAGTCCAGGTTAGCCCCTCTCAAGAAAATGACACTGCCGCGCCTGGAGCTCATGGGAGCTGTGATTGGGGCAAGACTAGCCAGCCACTTGATGAAGACTTTGAAAATGGAACACAAACAGATCACAATGTGGACAGACTCTATGATTACGCTGCACTGGATTTGCAGCTCCGCTCACAAGTGGAAACAGTTTGTCTCAAACAGAGTGACAGAGATCCAGTCCTTGACCAACCCAGAGTCATGGTCACACATAAAAGGGAAGGTAAATCCAGCTGACCTCCCTACCAGAGGACAGACTGTGGAAAACCTGATACAGAACAAGCTATGGTGGTACGGACCTGAAGTTCTGACCACACCTGACCAGTCACCTGATCAGTCAGAGGAGACTGATGAGGGCCAGGTTCCAGAAGAAGTTCACACAGAACTCAAGTGCCATCACCAGGTCACAGTACAGCTTACTGCAAATGACGCAGATCTCTCTGAACCAGTATTGGAGCTGGCAAGATATAGCAAACTGAGAAGGGTCTTAAGAGTGACTGCCTGGATCAAGAGGTTCATAACCAATGCTCAAAGGAAGACAAAGACACAAGGAGAGCTGACTGCTGACGAGCTCTTTGAGGCAGAAAGATACTGGATCAAGACAATACAACAACAAAGTTTCAGTCAGGAGATCAAATTACTGAAGACAGGAAAGAATCTGACGAACGACTGTAAAATAAAGGAACTCCAACCATTCCTGGATGAATATGAACTGCTCAGCGTGGGAGGAAGACTGCAACAGTCCAACTTCACCTTCCGAGAGCAGCACCCGTGGATTCTGCCCGGAAAACAAAGATACTCAGAAATGCTGATACAGTCCTGTCATGAAAAGATAATGCATTCAGGAGTGAGGGACACCTTAGTACAACTAAGAGAAAGATACTGGATCCTGCGTGCTAGACAGCTAGTCAAGCGTGTTTTAGCAAGATGCACTGTCTGCAAGAGATTCAAGGCAAAGGCTGGATGTCAGATCACTGCACCTTTACCAAGAGACAGAATAACTGAATCCCCACCCTTCGAAGTCACAGGTGTGGATTTTGCAGGACCGCTTTATGTGAAGGCAAATGGATCGGTGACGAAGTCATACATTGCACTGTTCACCTGTGCGGTGACCAGGGCGGTACACCTGGAACTGGTCTCAGATCAGTCGACAGAGAAATTCCTGTTAGCTCTGAAAAGATTCATTGCCAGAAGAGGAATATGTAAAGTTATCTACTCGGACAACGCAAGAACATTCAAGAGAGCTGAGCTGGACTTGAAGGAGCTGTGGAAGGCCATCAAAGACCCACAGCTGTTGGAGTTCTTCTCAGAAAAGGGCATCACCTGGAAGTTCATAGCCGAGCGAGCTGCATGGTGGGGCGGATTCTGGGAGAGGCTCGTCAGATCCGTAAAAACATGCCTAAGGAAGGTGCTTGGAAGAGCTTCACTCAACTTTGAAGAGATGTGCACAGTCCTAACGGAGGTTGAGGCTATCCTGAACTCTAGGCCTCTGACCTTTGTGCACAATGAAGTGGATGAACCACAGCCGTTGACCCCAGCCCACTTCCTGGTGGGTAAAAGACTCACGTCTCTGCCGCCCAAGACATTCCCAGTTGACGCACAACGCTCAAATCCTAAGTGTAAAGAGCTCAACCGAAGATGGAAGTACAGGCAGAGACTCGCAACCAGCTTCTGGAATAGCTGGCGTAAGGATTACTTGCTGGATCTGAAATCAGCACATCGCTGTGACACGCCGTCACCCACCCCTCTGAAAGAGGGTGACATTGTACTCATCGGAGAAGATAACACTCCCAGACAAACCTGGAAGCTGGGAAGAATCAAGGAACTGTTCCCAGGCCGAGATGGACTTGTGAGGTTGTGCACAGTTCGCACTACCTCAGGAACTTTGTTGAGGAGACCTATTCAGTTGTTATATTGTTTAGAGGTCTAGGATGAACTAGCAGTTCATCGGGGGGGAGAATGTTGTAACTTAATAGGCCAGGTTAATGATTATGAGTTATATTACATATATGTTAATATCGATTATTGTTTTTCCTTTGAAAGAAGAAGTGGAAGTGGAAGAGTGTTTGTTTATTCTAGTCAGAGATACTATTATTTACATTAGTCACCACAAGAAATACAAGTCCCAGGATGCATTGCACCTGCTACCAGCTGCGTCCTTTTAGGTGATTGACAGAGAGCGTTTTATGAATGAACCTGATGAGAACTCAACTGTAATGTAACGTGCGCTGAAGATTCTATATAAAGTACAACCTATTGGAATCCGACGTATTGGACAATCTATTCTTTTGGACAGTAGTTATTCTACATACATAACTAGCAGTGGTTTAATCTATCACAATCTTTAATACAGTCAGGGTTTTGTAACCCCTCAGTTACAACTACTACTACTACTACTACTACTACTACTACTACTACTACTACTACTACTACTACAGGCTATTACTACTACAGGCTAGGCTAACACTACTGCTACTACTAATTAAAATGGGCTCTTTGAAGCAATGTTTCTGCTGTGCCCCTGACCAGACTCACAGCAGGATAGCAGCGACAGTAGGCAGTATGGAGCTGATTGGCTGGAGAGAGAAGGGAGGGAGGGAAAGAAAGAGAGATGGGGGAGAGAGAGAGAGAGAGAGAGAGAGAGAGAGATAGCTACTGTAGCTTACCATATGTTGTTCCCATCCTACTATGAGAAGTGCAATTGTGTGTAATCCTCCTTAGTTGAAGAGGAAGCTGATAAGAAGGTTCTCACGTTCTAATCTAGAAGAAGTCAGGGATGAGAAATGGTGACATTAATGAGAGAGGAGAGAGGGAAGAATGGAGAGGGGAGATGTGGAGGGGTAGGATATTAGTGCTGGGCACTCTGATTCTTTTTATTGATTTGTTCATTTTGAGTCGATTCATCTAAATTAATCGAACCTTTCAGGGTTTCTTTTTTATGGTTTTTCCCCTCCTCAAATTGAGTTTCCTGAGACTCCTGGTGCCCAAGAAATGTGGCTTGTAAATGGGTTTTTAATGCATGTTGTTCATTAGTCTACTTTGATTATTTAGTGAAGCCATTGGCTTTAGTCTGTCTCACTGGCGTGGCATCCAGCCATCAGTGCTTCACTCCATTCCAGTGCTTTGTACTTGATAGAGTGAGTGTGTTGGGGAAAGAGAAGCAACCAGAACAGGCAGCCCGGCTCGTTTCAGGGAACTCAAACTATTCTGAGCTTTGTGATTGGAAGTTGGATTATATCATACTAGTACATACCACTGGTGACTCGGTAGGTAGATACACACTCAATCGACCAATCTGAGGCCCCTCCCACGTTTCTTGATCCTCCAATCATAACTTTTGGTCAATTACAGGAAATTAGCTTTCATTCAGCAAAGCTAAAAACAAAACTAATAAAAAAGAATAGCTTTAGAACTGTTGTTGAATTGGCTACCAGTCCAGTGGATGTGAAGTTTGAGAACGCAAGTAAGACAGTGATACTGGACTGGTACAGTATAAAGATAACGTTTTAAGAAGGCCTTCTTCAAGATCAACATCAAACATCAATATTGATCTTGAACAAGGCCTGAAGGCGAAACGTCATCGAAATACATTTGTGTGCAACACTTTTTCCCTTCTTTCAAGTCCTTCTTCCAGTGATCAGCACCTCACAGACAAGCCTCATTATGTGTTACTTTTCCATTATACAGTATAACGATACACACTGAGTGTGAATGAGACATGAGAGAGATACCAACAGAGAGAGCGACAGACTCTCAGAGAGAATGAAAGTCAACGAACAAGAAGGAGAGACAGAACAGGAGAGACAGACAGGAAGAGAGAAGGAGGGAGGCGGAAGGAGGCAGAGAGGAGAACAAGTGTGAGACAGTGAGAGAGGGGGGAGAGACATGTGAGAGCATGTAAGAACAAAATAGAGATACTGAGAGAGACAAAAGGGAAGAAGAAAGGAAAAAGAGAGAGAGAGAGCGCGAGAGAGAGAGAGAGAGAGAGAGAGAGAGAGAGAGAGAGAGAGAGAGAGAGGAGAGAGAGAGAGAGAAAAGAAAGAAAGAGGAGGAATAAGACTGGGCGTTTGAATTTAAAAGAAATACGTAATGAGATGCTAATGTTACAACAAAGGACCTGGCGCCCTCCGGGGGGAGCTATGCTACAGAAAGCCGCTCAGCATCAACACAACGGAGAGGGGAACTGAATAAAAAAATGCCATTTATGAAAGTACTGCAGTGCACACACATTCATTCAGGTGCATATATACCAGGGGCGTCCATTTGGTATGGCAAGGTATGGCACTCGCCATACCTTGGCAAATAAAAATGTAAAAAAATAATAATAATAAAAATTACAATTTTTTATGTTGATTTAGAATTCGAATGTCAACATTATGAACGAAGCTTCGAACTATTCGGTACAGCCCTAGCATGTTTTGATATTGTCAATTATCTCACTTTTACTAGGTGACTTTTACTGTGACTAACTGAAATATGCCCCAAAAAAAGGAAAATGGACATAGGGAAGTTTTTTTATCAAAGGGCAGCAGAGACAAGTGATACAGGGACACAGGTAAGGTCTGGCTTAGTGATTATAATAGTGCAGTTCAGCATTCAGTAACCCATACTTTTTGTGAATGTGTTTTTGATACTACATTCTGTTGAACACACACCTCAAAACCGTACCTAAGGAAAAGTAATAGACAGTTATGATATTACATTCTGCATAATTCGTATGCAAAATATTGTGGTTCCCTGCTTTAGTCTGTTGACACATTTCTATACTAAAAATGCTTGTGTAGTCCTGTGTCATACCTAAATGTCATATAACTGAATTGTATAGAAACAACTCACCAAAAGTGACTATTGCACAACTGATTTGACAAAAAAAATCCGCCAAGGGCCCCCCTTCACCCCCCACCCCCCCTCCTCGCCATACCTTGCCTTTTACTGAAAGGACGCCACTGATATATACAGAGATTGAGATCAAACCGGAATTACATCGTTCCCTTTTTCCTGTCAAAAACAACAATAAAAACCAGTGTATATAACATCAAAAAGATAAAGTGACAGTGTGTGGCGTCACACTTAACAGCACAGCACTGAAACCCCGGTGTGAGTCTGAAAGCACCTGCTGCTCACCTGTGCATAATATTGTGTATAATATTCCCCACCAGGAGACCGGTCATCAGCTAGACAGGTACTGACCCCAGCCCCAGGAGAGAGAGAGACAGTTGTGATTGGATGGGACACAGAGAGAGGAAAAGAGAGTGAGAGAGGGGGGGGTGATGACAAAAACACTTACAGTAGGGTGTAAAAGCAAAGGAGCATAAGGGAGAGTTTCATCACACCAACGATGTAATTACACGAGGGAACAAGCGTGGGAGAGGGGCGGCGGAAGAGAGGGGCGGCGGAGGAGAGGGGGAGGTTCTGTGTAAAAACTATCGAGCGACTGGCCGGTGCTCAAGAGACTGTCAAAGGGAATATTGGAGAAAGGCGCAAGGACCGCTCAAAGATATAAAAGCCTTGGAGATATTATGGTATGCACCATGAAATATTAGAAAGCTGAGAAAATCTGTATCATTATAACGAGCCCTCGTGGGGATGTTCAGAATGACATTGAGTCAGTCAGGACCAAAGTAAAATGAAGAATGAGTAAATGCAAGATGAGGTTTGTGGGGGGGGGGGGGGGGGGGGGGGCGGAGGGTTGTTTGATATCAATGCTATAAAAAAATGGAGAGGTGTCTTGTGTTGGGAGAGAGGTGCAATTGACTGGACTGGAGAATACAGGAGGAGAATGCAGGATGTACCCAGAAGGAGCAGGGAAGTGGCCACAGCAAGCATCTCAAGAGGAGACTGTGAATGAGCCTGGAACGGCGACGAGAAGAAGAACCAGATGAATGAAGTCATTCAGGAGAAGGATGTATTATCTAGTATATGTATGAAGAAAAATGGAAAAAGAGAAAGGTCACTAGAGAGAGAGTGCAGAATTGAATGCAGCACAGAATGAGAGAGCACTGGTGTTAGTGGGAGGAACGCTATAGAAAAGCTCTGTTTACTATTGATTCACTGGTGAGACAAAAATACACTCAAGTCCACCCACAGATTCCATGTTTATCTGCGGGGTACGTCTACTGTAGCAAAATCTAAAACAGCTAATAAAGCTAGTCTTACTTCTCCAGAGGTGTTTCAGTCCAGTTCTCAAACTATTGTAGAACAACACCCGTGGTTTTCACACCAAACATCTTTTATTACATGGACACATGAGCACCAAAGTATATTGAGTGGCTAAACTCAATTGTAAATTTTTTTTATTGAATATCCCTCCATCAAGGGGCTACTACTGCAAGGTTTCAAACTTGTTACACTAGCGCTCCCTTACTTTTGACATCACTAGAACCCTACCCTACCCACTTAACCACTCAACCGCCTGAAAATCCAATAAAAATGTTCTGGTGGGTGAAGCAGGGGGTATTTAACTTAGGCGTGATTTTACATCAAGGGACTAATACTACCGCGAGGGCTACTTTGCTCATTCCGCTAACGTTGCTCTAACGCAACGGACACTGCAGGCTACATGCATGTTAGCGGTGGAGCGGGATAATTGGCTTTTCCTTCAGTAATTAGGCCAATTAATTAGGAGATGCATGGCATGAAGCCATGAGCGCTCCTAGGTCATTTAGGGTTTAGGGAGCGAGGTGGCTGTGAGAGGAGGAAGAGGAGGAGGAGAGGAGGAAATAGATGAGTAGTAATGAAGGATGTCACTCAAGAGGGGCCGTTGCTACAACAGCACTTCAGAGATCCCATCTCTTATCCCCTGCGTCTTACCACCGATCTGTCAATTATTGTATTAATAACATGGAGTAAATTACCTTGTTGCAACACTCTAATCAAATTAGTCCTTTCTGATGCGAGCCACTGAATTGGGAGACGGAACCTCGCTAATTTGCACCGTTATGCAACAGAATCTCTTCTCCATCTCTGGTGTTAAATGAGGAAAAAAGACCAAGAGGGCATTTAGAGGCAGCAGAGCATAACATGTTTATTGTATTTTTCCACCCATTTCCCCTTGGCGTCTCCACCCCCCCAATTTACATATTCCATACTGTGATTGGTCGGGAGACATTCAAAGAGTTCCCATAACCGCACTATATAAACAGGTACTAAATATTTCCCCCTTTCTAAACGCGTTAGATAAATAGTCTGTGCTCAAATGACCAGGAGCAGAAGTGCACACATTTAAAAACCATTAGGGATGAAGTATGACTTGTTACCGTTTTAACTAGAATAAAGACGACTTTTTAATGAAGAAAGATTCATCCCTAATGCACATTTTCGAAATATAGTCACAGTGGGTTGCTTACACAGCAAAGTGTGCATGCTTCAGCCCTAACATTTGTTATTGGCCACAGGACAATAACCATAGTATAACAGGTGGTTATAGACAGTTCTTCAGACCAGCCGCAAACCAACACCGTGTCACCATGAAAGTTAATAACACGGTCTTAACCGCTCCAATCCAATCCAATTCAGGTGGCGAAACAGGGTTATTTAACTTAGGAGCGTGAGTTTCCATCAAGGGGCTGCAAGGTTTCAAACTCCTTAGCACTCCCGGTTATCGCTAGAAACCACACACTCACCTCTACCAACAGGAAGCAAGGTACGATGTAGATGCTGGTCTTCTGCAGGCCTCTGTCTCCAGGCATGGTCCTCGCATCTCTCCTCTGTCCTGACGAACGGCTCTGAGACATCTGTTGGGTCAAAGAGGAAATCTTTAGGAAGAGTTACATTTTATTGAGAGTTGTCTTTGTGGCTCAGTGGCCCAAGGCAAATGCAGAACATCCTGCCCAGATTGCTTTCAGAACGTCGTCCAAGCCAAGTCTCAGGTTCACCATAATTATACAGGATCTACCAATAATCTCCATGCCTCCTTTTTCAGAACTACTTTAGGTCAATTTGGTCCACTTTTACATTTTGTATTCACTACCAATACATCAGACGCTGTCCAACTTTTCAATGATGGTACCACTTTACAATAAGAGTACATTAATTAACATTAGTTAATACAGTAATAATCATTAATTAACAGTTAAATAATGTCTCTAGAAATCATTTACTAATGGTGTGCATGTTAACTAAGGTGTTCATTTATAAATTAATAAATAATCTCTAAAGATGTTAGTTAACGTTACATTGTAAAGTTGTAATTCTAAAGTGTGACCCCATGGCCTTTCCTCTATACTAGTGTCACAGTCAGGCCAAACTTTTCAAACCAAAGGAATATTCATGACCCCTAGAGAAAGAAAACTATTGATTTTGGTCACCCCATGCCTGAACAATATTTCCTCATGCAATATCACAGAATAATCTTTACCTTTCTATTTAACTTTTTTACATTAACCTAAACATTACACCATTACTTTTCCTTTTACCTGTTATTCTTTGCGTCTGTTAAGACTGCTTTTTCTAACCCTCTTCTGTGTTTCTTCTATTTGATCATACAATCTGCACAACCAACTGTTTTACAGATGATTTCAACTTGACAACAGAAACAAACAAAAAAAAATTCTACTGCATTTGATTTTCTGTCTGTGTTGATATTATACATATTACAGAAGATCAACTGCAGTCCAAGCTGTTCCCTAGCAACACAATTCCACTGAAACTGTCTATATTGATTTTGTTGTTTGTTTTCTGTGTGCTAAATAAAATCAAACAAATAAATCAATTAATTGTACTTGCGACATCATGGCTCAGAATCCATCTCATAGCCTTTGTCACGTGTTATAAGGGTTACAGATACACCCTTCCTCTCAGTCTTCAATGTAGTACATTTAATAAAGCTTAAAGGACCATTTTGCCGAATTTAAACCATATCTCTATGTATTTGTTATAGTAAGACATGCTTATAATTATTTACACACTTTCACACTTATCAGTGCTTTTTGTATCTTGGAGGGAGGCTCTATTGAGTAACCCAAATACTAAGCTTGATGACACAGTCACGGACTAGGCACCAGCACCAAGGCATGCAACAGTGTTACTGTTAAAAAGTTGGACCCCAAAGCAGAGACGGACACGCTGGGTAAAAAGTAAATCAAGGGTTTTATTAACCGCAAAATAATTGTCCAAAAACACAAAACACAGTGGCGGGGGAAAAAGGGCAGGCTGGATCGCCGGCCAACCGCTGGATATCCGTCCACACATGAATCCTCACGTGAATCCAGAGTGGCACACCAAATCTACACGGGGAAAAAGAGAAAACCATGACGAGTAAAAAATAATAATAAAAACGTACAAAAACCAACGGAGCACAAAAGTTCCCCAAAATTACGGAAGGTTCACACTGGGTTCAGCACTGGGTACTCTACCGACGAGATGGAATTATCTGGCACTGGAGTGGAGATCAAACCAGGGTTTTATTGTCTGGGAGTTTGGATGAGATGAGTGAAAGCCGGTGTGCCACCTGGTCAGCCACGCCCCCTGTCATGCTGTAGGAGAGGAGCTAATAGAGAAGGGAGGGGGAAGCCGGGGGAAATAAACACACACACTACACACTATACAATAAAACACAAAGGAACAAAACTACAATCATCACAGTACCCCTTCCCTCAACGGACGCCTCCTGGCCTATCAGGGTACTGGGCATGAAAGTCACTGATAAGGGCAGGATCTAAATGAGGGGACAAGAAACCCAAGATCGCTCCTCAGGACCATACCGCTCCCAGTCCACCAGGTATTGGTAGCCCTGCCCCTGCCGCCGAACGTCCAGCAGGCGTCGGACGGTGAATGCCGGATGACCGACGACGACCCGGGGCGGTAGAGGGGGCTCGGCCGGAGTGCACAAAGGGCTGGAGGACACAGATTTTAGGCGAGAGACATGGAACACTGGATGTACATTCAAGGGCGGGGGGCAACTTCAATCTCACCACACTGATCCACTTCATAAGGACCAATGTACTTGGGGGTCAACTTCCGTGATTCCGTTTGAAGCGGCAGGTCACGGGAGGACAACCAGACCTTCTGGCCTGGCTGATAATTGGGAGCAGGGGTGTGGTGACGATCGGCTAGCCTCTGGTTCCGGGCGGCAGTGCGGGTGAGGGCTTCCCGAACCTCACGCCAAACTCGGCGACCACGTCAAAGGTGCTCCTGCACTGAGGGAACTGCCACCCCGTCTCCTGGGCTGGGAAACTGTTAGAGGTCATAAATGGAGACATACCTGTGACGGAGCAGACCAGGGAGTTATGAGCGTATTCCACCCATGGCAAGTGGGTGGACCAGGATGCTGGATGGCGAAAGGCAACACAGCGCAAAGCCACTCCTAAGTCCTGGTTGTCCCGCTCCGTCTGTTCGTTTGGGGATGATATCCTGATGCATGTCCCCACTGGAGCACTGGAGATCTGACGGCAGCCGGTACAAACAACTGGTCTGCAGGACAACCCTCTGGAACAGGACGACCCTCATGGGCCTCCTGCACCAACCTTTCGATCTCCCACCTCGCTGCTCCAACCACACATGAGGAGGGCAGGATAGTCTCCTCCCCCGACGCTTCTCCAGAAGAGGCAAACTGGCATGAAAGTGCATCAGGCTTCACATTCCTGGATCCTGGTCGGTATGTGAGGGTGTAGTTGAAACGCCCCAGGAACAGAGCCCACCGTGCCTGGCGTGCATTCAGCCTAATAATAATAATGCAGGACCTCTTTAGGGGGTCATTATTCGGCATGCAACGAACTGGACATGCAATTGGAGCGGCACACACACACCGGGATACACACACACACACACACATGCATTGTCTTTTCCTCAGTCGCCGATGCGATTGAGTCTCTGCACATGACCCATCCCGTCGTCCTTCCCCCCATGGGCAGCCGGGAGCAGATAGGGCGTCAACGTGAGCCCCGGGGATCCAAGTGCTCCTGCCCGTCTTCGTCAAGGACACCACAGCGTTAGCGATCTGTTGTTGTGCACGTTTTTCCATTGGGTTTATCTTATCGGGGGGGGAAACCCTTGCGAGCACGGGGGGAACATGCAAACTCCACACAGAAAGGCCTGGGAGATACCCCACCTGGGTACCTGGCATCATGGAAACCTGGTCCCCAAGCGGGAATCGAACCCTGGACCTTCTTGCTGTGAGGCGACAGTGTTAACCACTACACCACCGTGCCTATCGGGAAGAACGGAGATATGACACGTTTTTCAGTCCAAACCACAAATAGATGGCTAGCACCGTCCAACCAATGTCTCCATTCCTGGAGAGCCAGCACCACCGCCAGAAGTTCACATCATAGTTCTTCTCCGCTGGGAGAGGCGGCGAGAGAAGAGCACACACGGGTGGATCTTCTGGTCAGCGGAGGAGCGCTGGGAAAGGACCACCCCCACCCCTGAGTCTGAGGCGTCCACCTCGACCACGAACTGGGCCTCTGGATCGGGGTGAGAGAGCACAGGTGCAGAAGAAAACAGCCTCTTCAGTTTAGCAAAGACCGCTACGGCTGAAGGAGACCACAGAAAAGGCAGTTTCACTGAAGTGAGTTGTGAGAGGGGCTGCTACTTTGCTATAAAAATGTGCAAAACCCAGAAACCTCTGTAGTTGTTTCCTGTTGTGCGGGGTAGGTCACTCCGTTACTCCTTGAACCTTGGCCGGCTCGGTCATGAGTTGTCCCTTCTCCACAATGAAACCTAGGAAACTCAGAGGGGGAATGAAAGGTGCATTTCTCAGCCTTCACATAGAGTCTGTTCTCCATCAGGCTCTGAAGGACCAGCTTAACATGTTGCACATGCTCCTGGGGGGAACAGGAGAACATTAAAATATCATCCAAATACACAAACACAAATCTATTCAGCATGTCATGTTATTTTTGGCGGTTATGCCGTTTAACCCGCTGTAGTCGATGCAGGGGCGTAGTGAACCGTCCTTCTTATCCATGAAGAAGAAACCCGCTGCCACGGGGGACAATGAGGACGAATGAGTCCTGCCGCCACAGACTCATTGATATAATTATCTATGACCTCCTTTTTCTGGCCCATGACTGCGCCATCAGGCATTGCTGTGGTTCACCCCCAAGAGAGTGGGCCTACTGATACGCATGTACTGTAACGAATACACTGTAGCGCTGAGAGAAAGGAGTCGGAGGCGGTGTCTCGAAGTTAAACCTAATTCCTTTATTAATCATCAGCATAACAACAAGTCGACGTAGTCGTGTCGACAGTAAATAAGAATGCCGGTGGCAGGAAGTGCCACTCTATAAATCGTCCGGGGGGAACTACTATTCCCAACGAGTTCCTTGTGAATTATGTACAGTCACTACACAAGCCCCCCCAGAATTCACCCATAGTCAAAATCCCCCCGGCGTGGGGGAACAATTGCCCGGCCTCTGCGTGTGCGGAAAACCGGGGGCGGGGAGGGCGGAGTGGCATAAGTGCCCGCGCCGTCCACGACACCCGGGGGCACGGAACGGCCTCGGCGAGCGCGGAAAACCGGGGGCGGAGAGGGGAAAGTGTCGCACGCGCCCGTACCCTCTCCGACACCCGGGGGCGCTGGCATCGGCGAGGCTGCCGGTGGCTCTGTGGGCGGTGGCACCCGGGGCAACGGCGGACGACCCCTGCGGGGGGGAAGGGCCAACTCCAAAGGTTGGGAAACGTCTACGTGAGCGGGCTTGATCCTGTCTATTGACACGGTCTCCGTCCTACCGCCCATGTCGACCATGAGGTCCTTATCACCGTGTCGCAGGACCCTAAACGGGCCATCGTAAGGGGGGCGTAGGGGCCCACGGTGCGCGTCGTGGCGAACAAAAACGTACTCCGCCGTGTGCAGGCTGCGCGGCACCCGGGAAACAGGGGTACCATGCTGCGACGTGGGAATCGGGGCGAAGGTCTGAGCTGCTTCTCGCAGGGTGGAACGCTGGCTGGCCGCGGACCAAGGGGTTGTCGCGTCCGGAATGAAATCCCCCGGGACGCGCAATGTCTGGCCGTATAACAGTTCCGCGGACGAGGACTGCAGGTCTTCCTTGGGGGCGCTCCTAAGTCCGAGCATGACCCACGGCAGCTTATCCACCCAGTTGCCGTCCGTCAGGCCTGCGCGCAGCGCCGCCTTCATGGACCGGTGGAAACGTTCGCATAGCCCGTTGGCCTGCGGGTGGTACGCGGTTGTACGGTGCAGTTTAACCCCCAGGCCGCTGGCGACCGCGTTCCAGAGCTCTGAGGTGAACTGCGAGCCCCGGTCGGAGGAGAGGTCGGACGGGGTCCCGAAAACGTGCGATCCACGTGCTGATAAAGGCGCGGGCCACGTCGGAAGAAGACGTTGAGGCGAGGGGAACGGCTTCCGGCCATCGGGTGGTCCTGTCCACCATAGTGAACAGGTAGGTAAACCCGTGAGAGGAAGGAAGCGGGCCCACGAGGTCAACATTGACGTGGTCGAATCTCCTCTCGGGAACTACGAATGTCACAAGCGGGGCCTTGGTATGTCGGTGCACTTTAGCCCGTTGGCAGGACACACATGCGTCGACCCAGGCCATCACGTCTTTCTTGAGCCCTCGCCACACAAATTTCTGTGACACCAACCTGCTCGAAGGCTTCCTACCGGGGTGAGACAGGTCGTGCACAGCCTCGAAAGCCCGCCTGCGCCAGCCTATAGGGACCAGCGGCCGGGGTTGCCCGGTGGAGAGGTCACAGAGCAGGGATGCGCCCGAGCCGCCAATCGCGACGTCTCTGAGGCGCAGACTGGTATCCGCTGTCCTGAGGGCCTGGATGTCGTGGTCGGAGGCCTGTTCCGAGCCCATGGCGACGTAGTCGAGGCCCAGTTGCACAGCTCCGATGACGACCCTGGATAGGCAGTCTGCGACCACGTTGGCTTTCCCGGCGATATGCCGTATGTCTGTTGTGTACTCAGAAATGTACGAGAGTTGGCGCTGTTGTCGCGCGGACCACGGTTCAGCCACCTTGGACATGGAGAACGTGAGTGGTTTGTGGTCGACGAAGGCCGTAAACTCCCGGCCCTCCAGCATGAAACGAAAATGGCGCACCGCCAACCAGAGACCTAGGAGCTCTCTGTCAAATGCGCTGTACTTGCGCTCCCTGGGGGTCAGTTGACGGCTGAAAAACGCCAGCGGTTGCCAGGCGCCGTCCACGTATTGTTCATGCACTGCGCCCACCGCGTAGTCTGACGCGTCGGTGGTAATGGCGACCGGGGCCCCCGGTGACGGGTGAGCCAACATGGCTGCATCCGCCAGGGCCGCCTTGGTGGCCGCGAAGGCTGTCGTCCTCTCGGCCGTCCAGTCGACAGGCTGGTTGGGGGACTTGTCCTTCAGCGCCTCGTAAAGCGGCCGCATGGTGTGGGCCGCCCGGGGGATGAACCGGTGATAAAATGTCACCATCCCGAGAAATTCTCTGAGTGCTCGGGCCGTCGGGGGTCGTGGGAAAGCGGAAACGGCTTCCACTTTCGACGGGAGGGGGGCGGCCCCCCTCCTGTCGATGAGGTGTCCGAGGAACTGTATGGAGGTCAACCCGAACTGGCACTTAGCCGGGTTGATGATTAGGCCGTGTTGGCCCAGCCTCGTAAAGAGGCATCGGAGGTGCGCCAGGTGCTCTTCGGGCGAGGAGCTGGCGACGAGGATGTCGTCCAGGTAGACAAAAATAAACGGCATGTCTCTGAGCGTCGAGTCCATTAGCCTCTGGAAAGACTGTGCCGCGTTCTTAAGTCCGAACGGCATCCGTAGGAACTCAAATAGACCGAAGGGTGTTACCACCGCCGTCTTCGGGACATCCAAGGGGTGTACCGGCACTTGGTGGTAACCGCGTACCAGGTCTACTTTCGAAAAGAACAGCTTACCCGCCAGGTGCCCTGAGAAGTCCTGGATGTGGGGGACCGGGTAGCGGTCTGGCGTGGTAGCATCGTTGAGGCGTCTGTAGTCACCGCACGGTCTCCATCCCCCGTCCGCTTTGGGCACGATGTGCAGCGGCGAGGCCCAGGGGCTGTCCGAGCGTCGGATAATCCCCAACTTCTCCATGTTGGCGAACTCTGACCTAGCGACTGCTAGTCTGTCAGGGTTGAGCCGGCGGGCCCTAGCGTACACGGGAGCTCCTTGAGTCTCTATGTGATGCTCGACCCTGTGTTTGGTGGTCGCGGCCGAGAACGTAGGCTGTGTCAAGCCAGGGAAACTCCCGCAGTAGGCGTTGGTACACGTCACCTTCTGCGAGCGAGCTGGCCAGCCCGCTGTATACCACTTCATTGCGCACACATGTCAAGGAAGCGTATGTCTGGGCGTCTACCAGGCGGCCGTGCCTCACGTCCACGAGGAGCCCATGTGCGCAGAGGAAATCTGCCCCGAGTAGTGGGAACGAGATGTCGGCCGTGACAAACTCCCACGTGAACTGCTGTCCCCCGAAACACAACTCCACGGTCCTCGTGCCGTAGGTGCGGATCGGGTTACCGTTGGCGGTCGTCAGTCGCGGACCCCCCTCCCCGCCGGCGGTGTCCTCCACCGTCGCCGGTAGGACGCTCCTCTGTGCTCCGGTGTCGCAGAGGAATTTCCGACCAGAGAGTGTGTCCTTAATGAAGAGTAGCCTGTTCGACGTACCTGCGCTCACGGCCGCTACTGGGCGCAGGTGTTGGCGTTTCCCGCCCTGACAAAAGTACAAGGTGGGCGGCACTTTGTTGCTTTCGCGCCGAAGCGTGCATGGAAATAACACAGGCCTGTGTCATTATTGCCGTCGGCCGCGGCGCCCCTCTCCATCTTCGCCCCTCCCCCTCTGGGCATGTGCGCCCGTGTCGGGGCTAGCACCTCTGGGGCTAAGTGCTGCGTGGCCAGGTAGAACCGGTCTGCCTCTTCTGCCAGAGCACGGGGATCCACAATGTTTGTATTGGCAAGTGCCGTCTGTACCCATGGCGGCATGTGTCTGAGGAACAGCTCTTTAAATAAAAAGTTCGGCTGTTCGGCGCCCAGTAGGTTCAGCATCATCTCCATATGCTCCGACGGCTTGCTGTCTCCCAAGCCACGTATATCCAGCAAGCGTCGGGCACGCTCAGACTGTGACAACTCAAAAATCCTGAGTAGGTGCGTCTTAAACGCCTCATATTTATTCTGGGCCGGTGGAGCGGTAATGAAGCCTACCGTCCTCGCCGCCGTAGTGTTGTTCAGACTCGAGACGACGTGGAAGTATTTTGCGGCGTCATCCACGATTCCCCGTAGGGCGAATTGCGCCTCAGTTTGGGCGAACCAAGCAGCTGCCGACTGCTCCCAAAACTCTGGCAGTCTGAGAAAAACAGCGTTTGCCATGTTTGTCGTATTCTCCGTCTCGGAAACTTCTTCGAGACTAATGTCGGGGTCACCAGTGTAGCGCTGAGAGAAAGGAGTCGGAGGCGGTGTCTCGAAGTTAAACCTAATTCCTTTATTAATCATCAGCGTAACAACAAGTCGACGTAGTCGTGTCGACAGTAAATAAGAATGCCGGTGGCAGGAAGTGCCACTCTATAAATCGTCCGGGGGGAACTACTATTCCCAACGAGTTCCTTGTGAATTATGTACAGTCACTACAACACTGACATATGCAGAAACAAGGTCCTTTAAATGCCATACAGCTTTTAGTAAGATGTTATTTGTTTAATTAAAATGAAAATGTTTGCTTAAGGCCTATTTACCATTCATTGTGATCAAACATCCCAATAATCTCCATCCCTCCTTTTTCAGAACTACTTTAGTTACATTTTGCTCCACTTTTTCTTTAATTCACTACAGATACGTCAGAAACTGTCCAACTTTTCAATTATGAAAATATGTTAAACTTTAATACTTGAATATGTTAATGTCGTTCATGTTCACAAGCTTCTATCCCCAGGCCAACAGGCTGCTCAACGAACAATGAACGCTACACAACAACCATCAAACGCACATAGCACACACACTCACTTTAAACAAACACACTGTAGCACCCACTCCCCACACTTTATATTTATTGATAAAGGATTTGCACTACAACTCGTACACCTTACTGTAAATTGTACCTAAATTGTACCTCATCCCATTTCTGCCTTGCACTATATAGTATTGTATATTAGTACACTGCATAGTATTGTATATTATATGGTAACTCAGTTACGTCTATTCTGCATCGAACATTGTACATATGTCTATACTGAACACTGTGACCTAATTTTCTACTTCTAATTTACATGCTATACTATGTTATTTGATACTTATCTTGTCTAGCACAGTCTCTGGAGCGTAACAGTAAGACGCATTTTGTATAAAAGTATTCTGTACTTCTGTATGACAACTATTAAAGAAACTTGAAACTTGATTGATGTGGTCATAAAGTTGGAATAACACAATTTAATTTAATTTAAAGAAATTCGATTTTAGAGTGGATTTTTCCTTTGATTGCAATGGATACATATCTTTCACAATCTGAATACCTAGATCTAGTTTGTAAAGCATGTACTGTATAGGGCCTATCAGGAGTTGATACTGTGTGATAAGTCCATTAATAAATCAATAATCTGTCCTCAACACTGCAGTTGGAGCTCTTTCTTCACAGAGAAAATCCTTTTATCTTCATCTACAGTATAGTCACAAACAATGCATCCTACAGTATTTCAGCACACAAATGGAAATAAACATGCGCACACACTCACACAGTGGCACACACACACACACACACACACACACACACACACACACACACACACACACACACTGGCACACAATCAAAAGAATGGAGGAAATGAGGTTGAAAGGAGGAGAAGCAGAGTGGAGACAGGAGAGATGATCAAAAACAAAATCATGGCAGAAGAAAGAGATAAGAGAGACAAAGTCATGATGCAGACATTTGGAGGCTGTTCAGGAGTAAAAGGGAGCAGGGGGGGTGCAGGGGAGGGGGGGGGGGGGCAGAAACTCAGTTTCTGCAGTGGGAATAACAACGACTGAGTTGCAGGTTGGAAATTGTGTAGAGAAAACAACAACAGTTCCCCAAAGGGACTCTGGTAAAAGCTTACCAGGCCAAGCACCACAGTGTCAGAGGAGGAGTGTGGAAGCAGGATGGAAGGGAGGAGGAGGAGGAGATGCCTGGAGGGTTGAGACACACAGAGGACCCCACTCACTCTACCGTCTGCTTTTGGTTTCTGGGACACATACAAAATGTTTTTTGATTCGGCAAATCAAATTCATTTGTAAGGCCCGACAACACACGTTAATGTCCCCATGGGCCGGACACGACTTCTTTAAACAAGTCAAGAAGAAACATCACAATAAATCAAGAACAAATCAAAAACACCATGAAGTCCAAAACATTTTTAATTAATGAATGCAACACTCCCAGACATACGCCACGTGAAGGTAAGGAAAAACTCACTAAAACCTAGCAATAGGAAAGAATGCACCACAGGCAATGTGGAGGCAAAAACTCACGTTCAAATACAGCTCTTCTAAAAGGTATTTTTATCGGGAGAGTGCAGAAAATCTTGCCTTTGTCGCTCACAAAGAGAATGCCTTTGGCGAACCCGTATAATTAAATAGCTTGACTCAATTCAAATATAGCTCAGGTTTCCTCTCGGATATTGAGGCTATTCTCTCATCTCCTTGACAACAATTATCTCACCAACTTTATGGCTGGCAGCGGTTTTGCTGATGCCTTGTCAGCCCTTTCACCAATCAATGACTGTTAAGGAAAGGGAGGGAGGGGTGGGGAACGGAGGCCAGTTGTAAATGTTGGAATGCATCTATTCCATCAATGCACACTTAAGAGACCAATGATAGGATGGAACATTAAACTAAAGTGAAGGAAAAGCAGAAAAGAAAGGAACGCATCCATTCCATCCACGCCTGATTAGAAATTCATAGACGCTCCTCTAAATTCTACAACTGCTTTAATAAATATAACTTGTTCTTGCCTTACAGCCTGACTTTAAGAAATTAAGAAATAAATCAAACCTCCACCTTCTCCACACCTTCTGGATCACACACCAAGATAATTGGCCTCTACCTGTGTTCAACCATAGTGAGTCAGCTGTTCCTTGAGCATTCCACTGCTGGGTAACCAATCAATCAACTGTGAGCAACAAGGAACTCCAGGATCAATCTGTGGAAAGACACATGGCGACAGTGGCTCAGGAGGTAGAGCGGTCGTCTAGTAATTAGGAGGTTCCTGGTTCAATTCCGGCTCCCCCTGTCAGCATGTCGAAGTGTCCTTGAGCAGGTCAGTGTGTGAGTGTGTGAGTGAATGGGTGAATGTTGAAAAGCACTTTTGGATATATCATATGGGTATAGAAAGATTTTAATCAAAGGCCTTGAATATCCTTTGGAGCACAGTCAAGAAGACCATTATTTAGGAAGTGGAAGGCGTATGACACCACCAGGACCTTACCTACTGTATATCAGGCTCTGTCCAAGCTGGATGACTGAGCAAAGGAGACTGATCAGCAAGGCCACCAAGAGGCTAGCAACTAGGAAGGAGCTGCAGGACTTCATGGCAAAGACTGTTCGTTATGTGCACGTGTCAACGATACAGAAAGCTCTTCACAATGGTTTCATGAAGCTGCCGTGACAGTCCACAATGCACAGAGCATTCCGCGGTCAGAGCGTTTCATGAGGTAATGAATGCGGTTCTGAGACATAATATTTTATTAACCTTTATTTACCAGTGTAAGTTTACTGAGCAAGGATGCTCTTTTTCATAAACGCCCTGCTTCACATTCACACAGTTCCATTCACACCTGGGCGCTGCCCAGTACAACCACAGTCTGACATTATTGGTCACTCAGCAACTCCACTGGAGTAGTGCCTTGCTCAGGGGCACTTCAGCGGTTGGTATTGAGGGACGGGAGAGCGTTATTCATTCACTTTCCCGCCAATAATGTTCCTGCCGATCTGGGGAATTGAACCGGCGACCTTCCGGTCACAAACACGCTTCTCTAACCTTTAGGCCACCTCTTCCCCATATATAATATACTGTATAATATAAGCCAACATCTCTGGAGAATCACCATGGGCACCACTGTCACCGTGTTCACAATGGAGCAGCTCCGAAAAATAGACACACACACACAACACACAACACACACACACACACACACACACACACATTAATACTTTATTTGGTTCCACAAATTATATTACATAAACAGGGAATCAAATGTATCGGGGCCAAGCAGCACTGAACACTTAAGGGTACACATAGCACCTCCTTCTCCATGTGGCTAAGCTGCCAATAATAGCTGAGACAGAGCAATATTTGGCAATTTGTTTGGCTTTTCTTTTAGACATTGCAGCAATTCTCAGACCGGTCATGGTGCATTTGTATACATGGCCAAGACTTCCGAACACAAGTACACTATATCTACACCTATACCCAAGGTCAGCCATCACACTGAGCAGTGGTTGGTATTTGATATACTTGTCCCGGAAGCAGGGAGCGAAATTAACTTTTTGACTCACCTGCCAGTGGCGGGTAGATGGGAAGAGTCTACCCGCCAAGCATATTTCTTACCTGCCAAAATGTTTTTGATTAAAAAAATATATATATACATTTTATATAAAACATTTTTTTTTAAATAAAATATATATTATATAATCATACTTGTAGTTGTATTATCTGCGAGACATCGCCACCACACAATAAGTCAAAATGCTTGCTATCTGCAAACAGCTCCACTGTCTGTGTGTATACTTGAGTAGCCTCCAGCTCCAGCAAGGATTCTCCGGCCCTGCAGCTAGACCCTATATTCAGCTAGACCCTACATTCAGCATGCAAGGATTCTCCGGCGATGCAGCTGGACCCTATTTATAACGTTACGGTTCATTTGTCAAATCACATTCAACATGCCCTCAGCTAGAATACGCATTCAATCAATGTTATAAGACATTGATATCAGGAGCTATCTGTAGCTACTGCTAGCCCGGTAGATAACGTTAAGACAATTTAGTTTACTGGGACAGATCGATCTAACGTGAGCTAGCTAACGCGAGCTAGCTAACGAGGGAACGGAGGTATTATTATTAATAGTCGAGTCGACTATTGCTGGAGCATTTGTTGATATCAGTAGCTAGCCAGCTAGATACCGTTAGACAATGCCTCGTCATGTATTAAACTAAAAGTGAATAGTTGACTGGGTCATTGTTTAAACAGTAACGGTAGCTCATGGAGGTCCGGTCTAGACTAGAGCAGACTGCCTGTGTTGACATGAGCACTGCGAGCAGAAGCCCTTAGCCAATAGTATCCCGCTGCAGGGCTGGGCGGATATGACTCGTTGCCACGTTTTTTTTCAAAATAAGAGTATCATACGAACCTAATTGTTGCTAACTGACGGAGCCATCGATATTATGACTGGAGATGCGCTTGGGGCGGAAATGAGACCCGCACAGATTTTCAAAATAAGAGTATCGTTATGAACCTGATTGATTACACGCCACACGGCGGGCAGCCCTCTAAGTGTCAAGCGCCAAAGGTAAAAACTGATCGCCCCTGGCGGGCGGCAGGCTTTAGTTTCAGTCCCTGCCCGGAAGGCCTGGTCCAAGCGGCACGGTGGTGTAGTGGTTAACACTGTCGCCTCACAGCAAGAAGGTCCAGGGTTCGATTCCCGCTTGGGGACCAGGTTTCCACGTTGCCAGGTACCCAGGTGGGGTATCTCCCAGGCCTTTCTGTGTGGAGTTTGCATGTTCTCCCCGTGCTCGCAAGGGTTTCCCCCCCGATAAGATAAACCCAATGGAAAAACATGCACAACAACAGATCGCTAACGCTGTGGCGTCCTTGACGAAGACGGGCAGGAGCACTTGGATTGGTCCCCTGGCGCGGCCCTTGCCGACGCCTGTCTGCTCCCGGCTGCCCTTGGGGGGAAGGACGACGGGATGGGTAATCGCAGAGACGAATCGCATCGGCGATCCTACAAAGACAATGCATGCGTGTGTTCCGGTGTGTGTGTGTGCTAACCGTGTGTGCTAACCGCTAAACATTGAGGATAATTGCATGCCAATTAAAGACCTCTGAACAGGTCCTGCATTATTATATTATGTACAGATCAAAGGTACAGTACAGCCTACTTCTATGACCAGCACCTCCCTGTGGCTGGTGTCAACAAAAACAACGTCCGGTGTATTTGGTATGTTAGCAAAGACATCGTTGGTAAGGCCAAACCACTCTGGTTTCACTCTGGCATGTTTGTACATTGCTGCACTAGGTGATATGTTCCGTACCACATCAGACACAATGTCCACAATACGGTCATGACGAGCGATGTACAGGTGTTTGTATGCATTACATCCGTTTGTTATGTGTGCAATGGATTCTAGGTGTTGTGAATCCTGATGGTTTAAACAGAATGGACTGACACACACACACACACACACACAGACACACACACAGTAAGTATATTGTGCATTTGAAATAATATGCTTGTGTCCTTTAAAAAAGGGAAAATCCACCCTAAATCAGAATTTACAATGATCTTGGTTCAGTCAATATCTATAAACACTGACAACTGTCGCCCTAAGCTGGGAATCAGAGCATCAATACTTAAATGTACTGTATGATGTCGTCAGGGGACACTCTTTGGATGTCAATTGTCAGTAAATTAGATAGACTTTGTAGGCTCAAAGAATTTTTGTTTGAATCCAAATGTAGTTTTATTGAAATGTAGGGTTTACAGCTCTGAATGAAAAAACACATCATTATCTCAGTAAAACCACCATCATAGTGTCCGTTATCCTTGCAATCAGAAGTTCCATTCTGTGGGAATGATGCAGCTCTGTTTGTCTACATGGCGATGTTATGTGTAAGGTTAACTAACATGCTGTCACAACCATGACTAGCTTTAGAATAGATCTTAATAACTATAACATCTTTTGACAACTTTCACTTCTAAGTTTTGATCACTTCCTCGTCACAACAAGTGGTCACATTTGGAAAGGGATTTTTCTGTTCTTTAATATTTTTTTTTTTTAAGTGCTAAGCTTTGCTACCTACTGTAACATTACCCTGGCTGGTTCCCGGCTGTATTATGTACACTACACTTGATCCGTCATGAAATTAGATTTTACTTACTCAGAAACATTTTATATTACCTAAAAAAAAAATCTGGGCCACTTATATGTCAAACACATGTCAAAAATACTGGGGACTGACATCTTGATTAGAGCGTAACAGTCAAACAATAGCCTAGCTAAGGCAGTGAACATCAGTAGACTAGGAACTAGCTACCCATTTGCTCATTAGTACACTCAAAAAGTTGTCTTGCTTTCAGCTTCTTCACCTTCATACTGAAAACGGAAATGTTACAGGAACTTTTGCCGCACAGTATCACAGGTTTACATGGCACACGCCCTGTTGTACCTGCATGCATAGCGACTAGGGCTGCTCGATTATGGCAAAAATCATAATCACGATTAATTTGATTGATATTGATCACAATTATTAAACATAATTACTCATTGATTTGAGAACATCATATGATGTTCTTTCTTTTCGACCAAAGGCCACTCCTCTGTCCTGATTCTCCTAGACCTATCTGCAGCCTTTGACACAGTTAACCATCAGATCCTCCTTGCATCCCTCGCAGGAATGGGAGTGGCTGGCTCTGCGCTGACATGGCTGACATCATACCTCAATGACCGCTCCTACTACCAAGTGTCATGGAGAGGGACCCTGTCGGCCATCTTTCTTTTCGACCCCCCTGACTGACCTTTCCATCAGTCGAGAATGCAGCTGTGACCGCGTCCCCGACTGCCAAGAACCTTGGTGTTGTCCTCGAGGACCAGTTGAACTTCTCTGCTCACATCGCAGTGACAACCAGAACCGGCAGATTCCTCCTGAGCAACGCCAGAAGGATCCGCCCCTTCCTGACAAAAGAAGCCACCCAACTCCTCGTCCAATCAACAGTCATCTCCCGCCTCGACTACTGCAACGCACTGCTTGCTGGCCTTCCGGCCACTGCCACAAAGTAGTCTGGGAGCCATAGGTGAACCTTGTTTTGTCGGTTGCAATAATTTTTTTGCAGTTTCTTGGAGCTTGGGGGTACCTCTTCAAAATACAAGAGGGTGCTTGGTGATATCCCTTGGGCATTTTCAGATATTAACCCCCTCATGCCCGAACATGCCAAAATCACACAGAAATAGAGATGTATGATATTGCATGCTGAATATAAATGAAATGCATCAAACTACATTCTCTTAATGTTTTTTCATACAAGGGGTGATGTGAAATTAATATTAACATGTAACATTTTCAGATATGAACCCCTTCATGCTCAAAAATGCCCAAATCACACAAAGATTTGTTGTTGTGCATTTTGTATTTTATTATTAACTGTTATATGCCTGGTGATTATGTGAATAAACCATTCTTGCACAATTTTGTTGCCACTTAATCTTCCTCCCAATTGTATTTGGTATTTTGTGCCCCCTAGTGGCACAGTTCGTGTATTGTTCCTAACAGTTGGAGTTAGTCAAAACAACACTCAGGTGAAAATCACTCTGGGGAATGCAGCTCTTTAGATCATCCATCCACTACTTTTATGCTCTTGGTGAAGCATAATATGTAAGTATTTTATTCATAAGATTATTGTGAACATTGTTATATCTATATTTAGTTAAAATAATTATCTCATTATGCTAGAAATGTAGCCTGTGTAACTAGGGGTGTAACAGTACACATATTCGTAACGAACCGTTTAGTGTACCACTATGCTATGCTAGCTACATAGGCTACATATATAGGAGGGATGCATGCACTGATGAGTTTTGTTGGAGCAGTTGGTTCACCGATGGCTGAAAGTGGGCTCTCTAGTGTCCTGTCAGAAGTCTTTGGAGGGGTTGCCAAGATGTTGGATGGGAAGAAGTTCCCTCAGAATGAGGTGTTAAGGAGCCTGATCACAGATGGCCATTTTCAGAAAGCAGATGACCTAAGGAGAGCCTTGGATCACATAGAAAGCCAGAGCAGGACTGTCAAACTTTGGGTTGAGGTCTTGGTGAAACCAGTGTTGCTGATGATGTCCTACATCTGGGCCGAACATGAGGGTGACTGGCTTCTCCATCTGACCATATTCCGGAAGATGCTTCCCTACTACTTTGCAGCCGGCCATGTCAACTATGCCAGGTATGGCCTCTACTACCTCCGTCCATGGAAAAGCTTCCTCCATGTGTCCAAAGCTATTTCCTCCAGGGGCAACATGTCACGAGACACCTCAGCGGAATATGGAATGGCCTGTGGAGTGACCAGTTCATAGAGTCCACCTTCATGAGGTATGACCACAGTGCAGGAGGGATCATTGGTATAACCCTGAAGCCAGAGGCACTGAAGATCTGGGCAATGAGCCGCCACATCTGCTGCAAAATCGAGTCAGACATGAAGGAGATGGAAGAGGAAGCAAACACTTCCAAAGTTCAGCTCTATCACAAAGAGGAGAGCAAAGCCAGGGTTATAGCAGACACCAATGACAGAGCTGGACTCTGTCAGAAACTAGATACCTGCCTCCATCCATTGGAACCCCACGGACATCCTGCAGAAAGCATTGTGAACATCACCAGTGGGAAGATAGCTCCAGCACCTGTTAATGTAGACAATGCTGTACAGATTGGAGACAATGTTAGCAGATTTTGAAAATACCTGGCCAGAGGGATTTTACGGCACCATCTCAAAAAAAGTGAGACAATGGCACTAACAGAAAAATGCATCCAAGTTGGTGACACCAAAATGTATGACTTAAATGTCATCTACTCAAGGGTAATCGCACCGTTCTCTAGTGACCGCAGTGTTGAAGTGAAGGATGTTCTCTCCCACGAGCTAGCACCAATCCCAACTGCCATGTTCACTGAGGAAGGAATGCGACTGTGTAAAGCCAAGTCCACATTGAAGAATTCACTTCAGGTGGAAGTCTCAAAGAGGAAAGCCTGTGACGCAGACATCACTGTCATTGATGCATCTGCACTTCTTTGGACTATCCACTGGCCAGCTGATGGCACTGTCAATGATTTCATTGGAAATGTTAAGGCACGGCTAATTTCATACCTCTTAAAGAGTGAAGACTACCTTATCTTTGACAGATATTATGACTACAGTATCAAGTCTGTCACCAGAGATGTCAGGGAGACAATGATCAACAAAAAGCATCATCTTCTCCTATGAACCAAGCTACCAGCCCAGACAGTTGTCCTGTCATCCATCAAAAACAAGAAACAGCTGAACAAATTACTGTGTGAAGAACTGAGCAAAGACAGGCTATTCCATCTACAGAGCACAAACACACACAAGTTGGTGTTGACAGGTGAGGACCCATGTCCCATCGAGATGGAAGAGAGACAGACGAGATATGATCTTGAAAATCAGCAGGAAGAAGCTGACACCATCATCGTCCAACAAGTCCTGAGGTGTGCTGAAGAAGCCCATCAAATCACAGTGGTTTCTGATGATACAGATGTGTTTGTCCTACTTCTTCACCATTACCGGACAGGCAGGACTGGATGTACCACTCATCATGGAATCCCCCCGCAAGGAGAGAATAATAGTGGACATAAAGTCAACACTGGCCAAGCATAAACAAATTGTCAAACACCTTTTACCAGCCCATGCCATATCAGGATGTGACACTGTAGCATCATACTATGGGTTGGGAAAAGGCTCTGTCATCAAAGCCCTGAAAGCTGGTTGACACACACAAGGCTACTTGTCTGGGGGGAAAACAATGGGAAAGGACATATGTCTTCACCAAATCTCGCTGCTGTCACAAACGGGTCAATTGTGACAAATAGGGAGTCCACACGTGATAGCAATTTAACAAAATAATTTATTTAAACCTATCTAACAAAACAATAATGGACATAAACAATGAATAGTTTGTATAAGAGTCAGTGGTGAATGCAATGTGTGGATGAGTGAGAAAGTGTGGTGTGGTGCGTGTGGTGTAAGTAGTAGTATTCCAATATCACAGAATCAAATGGGTGCTGGACAACCTGTTCCTAGGAGTGGAGAAGCAGACAGGGGGAATTAGACAGGGAAACATAAATACCTGTGCAGGCAGCTCTCTCACTGCCCAGGTGAGACTAATAAGGGCTAACGACCCACCCACTCCACCATGCTCTCTGAGGCCATGTCCAGACTAAACCGATTTCGGTCGTATCAGGCAAAGTATTTGATCGTTTGCATCTTTCAGCCACACGGAACTGCGTTCTGGCAGCCTGAAGACGCTACTTTCTGAGACCGGCTTCCAGAGTGCGCAATTCTGAAGACGCCCCCCTTGCATCACCATCTTTACAAGCAAATCGCATCTTCTCCTGAACCGATGACGCGATAGCCCACCTCTCCCTTACCCCGCGTGTGAAAACATCACAACAACAATGGCATGTACAGAGTAGTTGCGTTCGTGTTACAGAAGCTATTGAGCTTGATCAGGCTTTTACAGCTAAATGTACTGCGCCTGTACTACCACCATCGACAATAGATTGACATCTCCCTTAACACTTTGGTCGCCAGGCTTATATTCACAATAAACCATCCCACGCCAGCTCTATTTGTCTATGGAGAAGTTCCCCTTCTTTGCAGGGCTATAACTTTTTAAATTGTATTGCTAAATTGACATTACTATGGCCCATTCAACGTCAAGTATCTATTGTTCAGGGTGTAGCAACGTTATACTTTTTCATTCACATCTTCATACTAAAATACGGTCTAAAGTATAAGTATGTTTTTATTGTTTTCTGCAGCATTCTCCAGAACGTGATTTATAGCCCTAAATGCATTATATTGATGATCAAATACAGTTTGATAGCAATCTGCGCGAGATAAAACATTTCAAATGGACGTGCTTCTAGAAGTTACTACTTATCATCTGATGTTGACCGGATGGGGGGGGGGGTCGTTTATAATTCCGTGGCCAACGTTAGATGATTCATCTAGTGTGGGTGATATGATCATCAGAGCAGTTTATATCGAACACGTTAAAAAATAACGCTGAAACTTACCGTAGCTTCCTCGTAGCGTTGGGCGATGAGCGTGGAGCAGAAATATTCCTATTATGGGATGTAGAAATATGCGATCCATCTCCAGGTTGTATAATAGTATATACGTCCAAATCATGTTGTTTATCGAGTTATTGGTAACGGATTGCTATCCATTGTGTCTAGCTCGAGTCCTGGGACTATTAGCGAGTGATCGGACCGAATTGGAATGAGCACCAGCTTCCGTTTCCTGTTTCCGGTTTGGGCAATCCGCCGATCGGCCACCAGATGGCGCTCTTGAACCGTTGGAGAGTTGAGAGGGGATCAACAGTAGATCTCAAGTCTCCGGGGGAGAAATATGATTGCGATCACAGATTTTGATCGCAAAGACGTGGTACGGCGTCTTTGGCAGAATGAGCATGGCGGGGAATGACGTGGTAAGGCGTTTTTGGCGACCATAGTGTTAATCCGCATGCAAAACCCAGTCAACAAAAAAAGAAACATGATACATATATGTCTTATATGTCCAGATATGTCCTGGCTAGAAGTGTTTATTAAACACTGGGAGTTATTATTAAACAACAATGGCATCAGAGTAGTTGCGTTCGTGTTACAGAAGCTATTGAGCTTGATCGGGAGGCTACTGTGATGCAATACACGATACTAACTAGAGATTAGCATCACATAGCTGGCCTTTTTCTGAAAACCCAAGCACATATTGTTCCATAGCATACGCCTTCAGTCGATCATGACAAATCCTCTCTTACCTTGATGATTAAAAAGCCTCCATAATTGAGTAAATAAAGCTGTAGCCAGCCAGCTAGCATTGATGCTATTCAAAATGCTATCCACATTAGCTAAATAGCTAACCAACTAAATACAATAGACAGTGGTATCCTGAGGTAACGTTAAATACAGACAACGTTTGCTAGTCGAAATCACTGGACACACAGGGACAATTTAAACATTAATCAATTAATTTATTCCAACAGGTAGTTTGAGCTGCATGTGAGCCGTGGTCTTTCTCTCCTCTCCTTTGGAAACTAATGTTACGTTAGCTCGAAAAGCACAGAACCGGCCGACACAAGTTAATCTGCTAGCAACAGACACTATAAAACTTCCAGTCGGGGGTTTTCAAAATAAAAGAGCGACGTCTAAAACAGGAAAGACATTTATTTTGTAAATTTGTGGCACACACTTATTATCTTGAGACGTTTTCGTTTTTACGGAAACCTTTTTTTAAATGAAAACTAAATGAAAACGAAAAAGATCAAAATCGTTTTCGTCTGGACAAGGCCTTAGTCAGCAGACTCACCCAGGGTCAGGTAGAGTGGGGGTTGTCACACCCTCCCCCTAAAGAAAAGGGTTCCACCCTATTAACACTTTCAGTGCCACGAGGTGGCGCCAGAGTTAGCGCTTGAATGCCACCATCGGCGCCAATGTTATCGTTAATATCGCCTAATCTATGTTTTAAATTATGGCTATGTGTCTAATCGCTTATCAAAGAATCATTTTCCAGTCAGTGCTGTCAAGGCAGATTGGTTTTTTATCGCTTCATTTCCGTTTGAGAGCATTTTGAAAAGCACCCGTTTTGAGGTAAAAAAACAGACAATTCTGGGCCATTCTATGATAATCGTCTTTTACTGGAATATTCCAGAACGTTGATATTTGTCGGCCTATTTATGAATCGTTTTCAAATAAACGCTAGATGATCAATATTATATGTACACGCACGCCCATTCGAGCCGCGCACGGATAATCGCTGTGTTCATTTCCTCTTGGATTTTTACAGTGAAACCATTAGAGGACATTTCACAAAACAGCTTATATCTTCATCAAAATGAGTCTGATTATCCTAACACTGATAACATAGATTCCTTACCTGACAGATCAGATGGTATCCAACTGGTATACTCCAATTCCTGATCACCATTCGAAAAAATCAATAAGTGTATAGATCCAACGTGATACAGTAGAACACATGATTCCGCGGGGCTCAGAGGCTCCAGAATGAACTCCGATAACCCCGGCTGCATCAGTGGACTGGAAAATGTGGAGTACAGGATTTTTTTCCCCATCCATTTTCATTGAGTCCATTCCAAAATCCCTTATGTCATCTGGGTGACGATAGGGGGCGCTTTTTTCCACATCTGATCGCCGGCGGCGCTCGGGTAGGCTCGCGTGATGCAATATGATTTCAGATCGCTAAAAAAGAAAAAAAAAATCCGAGAAGTCTCGTGAATGGCACTGAAAGTGTTAACAAAACATACGATATTTACAACCAAGCTAAATCAATCCAAAAGTAACAATAATATTTTTTCCCTAAATTTAAATCACAATCAACATGGTTTTAAACCCTACACCGATACCCCTGGTATACACAAATAAACAAAATCATTACATACAAAACACAATCCTAGACCCAAATCCACTCCAACACCTTTGCTAGCCAGTCACCTATTCCCCTCACCCTCCTGCCTCCGCTCTCAGCAACCGTGGATCCTAGGAAGCAATTTAAGAGAGCAAGAGACAGAAAGGATTGGGGAACGAACGAGACGAGAAGAACAAAAGATGTCAGAGGATTATTTGTATTCGAAACCAAGTCAACCCTATCATTTCATTCTAAATGGTCAACCACGCCCAGACCCATGTCATTAGGCGCTGGAAAGTTGCGGGCACAATAACATAATTTAGCACATAATGAGAACACCTTTCTCTAGCAAATCTGCCTTTAAACTGGTTTTGACAGCCACCTTTGACAGTCTAACAGGTATCTCAATCTCATATTTCTCAGCAATTAACAACAACTGCTCCTTAGTACACTGATCTAACAGTTCTCTTCAAAGTCATCCACAACAGAGGCCATAGTACACTATTGGTTAAGACAGCCGAAACCGGTCCAATCTTTCGCAGTCGACTAAAGACACACTTCTTCAACCATTATCTAAAAGTCTAACCCTAACTAACCTTACTCTCATGCACTTGTCCTAATATACTAACCTACACTCTGTAGCACTCAACACTTTGATGAACATTGTTACTCAGCTGATATAGAGTTGTGCCCTTCCTGATGACTTGTCGTACAGAACTTGTAAGTCGCTTTGGATAAAAGCGTCAGCTAAATGACTAAATGTAAATGTGTGTATCGTTGAGCTTGTTTGTGTGTGTGTGTGTGTGTGTGTGTGTGTGTGTGTGTGTGTGTATCGTTGAGCCTGTGTGTGCTCAACGATACACACACACACGCACAAACAAGCTCAAAGATACACACACACACACACACAAGCTCAACGATACACACAAACAAGATCAACGATACACACACACACACACACAAACAAGCTCAATGATACACACACAAGCTCAACGATACAGACACAAGTTCAACGATACACACACAAGATCACACACACAAACAAGCTCAACGATACACACACACACAAACAAGCTCAATGATACACACACAAGCTCAACAGCACACACACACACACACACACACAAACAAGCTCAAAGATACACACACACAAGCTCAACGATACACACACACACAACGATACACACACTGTCACACACACAC